>NC_142664.1:15857075-16159992 GCF_026168435.1 Sesamum indicum | reverse complement strand
TCAAAAAATCATTTAATAAATTAACTTTATGGTATCGTTTCAATAACATATTTCTAATCATCATTATTCAAAGTTTTCAATCCATATCTATCATAAATAACTTCAAACTAGTTTTCAAAATTCAATTAAAGGTCCACTTATAATATGATACAAATAAACAATTGTCACATATGTCAGATGTCATTTTTTTGTATTATTATTTTCTTTCATATATAAATAAATTATATGTACACCTTATTTTATTCCCTTTAGTTGTCTTCTGTCATAGCGATAATTTGTTCATTTATTTTTATTAAAATGGCCTTCTTTACATAAAAGATATATTTTAATACACATGTATATTAATTAAATAAGCTTAAATAAATAAACAAAGCACTAAACCTTTACGCATGAAAGAAAGTTAAGTCAACTTTTTATGATTTAATTTTTCAATATCAATTAATCTTGTAATAAGTGTAAGAGCTAAAATTAAATAATAAATATAACAGAGGATATTTTAACCATTTAATATTATGACAATAAAAAATTAATTATCATACAAGATGGAACCTTAATAAATAGCACTAGCAACGATAGTGTATTCGATCCACATAAATAATAGTATGGTTATACTACTAAAAAATATTAATAAGTTATAAAAAGGTACTTATAGTACGTCATTTTGATTGGCTAATCAAAATTTTTAGTTTTTGAATTCAATAGAAAAATAACTATATGCTATTGTGTAAAAATATGATTAAATTTATCCATGATATAATCTAACTAAAATATTTAATTCAATTCGCGAACTCCATTTTAACCCTGTATTTTACTAATATGTGATACTTTCATGATGACCTAAAATATACAAAATGATTTAACTTAAAATAATTATAAAATTTTAACCAAACACTAACCGTACAAATCAAATTTATCAACATTAAAATAGACATTATATACTAAATTTATTGAACACTAACAGTACATACCCATAAATAATAGAAACAATATGCTAAATAGTTCAAATTTTATCAGCAAACTTTATGCACGATATTCTCTCACTAATTTTATAATTTTTACAAAGTACAACTTTTTCAAGTGATTAGAACTTATTATTTTGTTATGTTCATTTACTTCATTAATTAGTGACAAAATACATAAAGAAATAATTATTTATTATTATAGTGGAAGTGATGTGATTAATTATAAATAATATGATTTATAAAATATATAATTATTATTTCAAAAAAATAAAATTTAATAACTTATTTACAACACATAATTATATATATTTTGATCCACCAATAAATATAAATACATATAAAGGGGATATAATTCGACAAATCAATAGAGAATCTTATCAATGATATGTGTGATACTTTCATGGTGACCTAAAACATACAAAATGATTTAACTTAAAATAATTATAGAATTTTAACCAAACACTAACCGTACAAATCAAATTTATCAACTTTAAAATAGACATTATATACTAAATTTATCACACACTAACAATACATACCCATAAATAATAGAAACAATATGCCAAATAGTTCAAATTTTATCAGGAAACTTTATGCACGATATTCTCTCACTAATTGTATAATTTTTACAAAATAGAACTTTTTCAAGTGATTAGAACTTATTATTTTGGCATGTTCATTTCCTTCATTAATTAGTGACAAAATACATAAAGAAATAATTATTTATTATTATGTTATTAAAATTGGTAGTGATGTTTTAATTAATAATTAATTATAGTGAAAGTGATGTGATTAATTATAAATAATATGATTTCTAAAATATATAATTATTATTTCAAAAAAATAAAATTTAATAACTTATTTACAACACATAATTATATATATTTTGATCCACCAATAAATATAAATATATATAAAGGTGATATAATTCGACAAATCAACAGAGAATCTTATCAATGATATAATCTAACTAAAATATTTAATTCAATTTGCGAACTCCATTTTAACCCTGTATTTTACTAATATGTGATACTTTCATGGTGACCTAAAACATACAAAATGATTTAACTTAAAATAATTATAAAATTTTAACCAAACACTAACCGTACAAATCAAATTTATCAACATTAAAATAGACATTATATACTAAATTTATTGAACACTAACAGTACATACCCATAAATAATAGAAACAATATGCTAAATAGTTCAAATTTTATCAGCAAACTTTATGCACGATATTCTCTCACTAATTTTATAATTTTTACAAAGTACAACTTTTTCAAGTGATTAGAACTTATTATTTTGTTATGTTCATTTACTTCATTAATTAGTGACAAAATACATAAAGAAATAATTATTTATTATTATAGTGGAAGTGATGTGATTAATTATAAATAATATGATTTATAAAATATATAATTATTATTTCAAAAAAATAAAATTTAATAACTTATTTACAACACATAATTATATATATTTTGATCCACCAATAAATATAAATACATATAAAGGGGATATAATTCGACAAATCAATAGAGAATCTTATCAATGATATGTGTGATACTTTCATGGTGACCTAAAACATACAAAATGATTTAACTTAAAATAATTATAGAATTTTAACCAAACACTAACCGTACAAATCAAATTTATCAACTTTAAAATAGACATTATATACTAAATTTATCACACACTAACAATACATACCCATAAATAATAGAAACAATATGCTAAATAGTTCAAATTTTATCAGGAAACTTTATGCACGATATTCTCTCACTAATTGTATAATTTTTACAAAATAGAACTTTTTCAAGTGATTAGAACTTATTATTTTGGCATGTTCATTTCCTTCATTAATTAGTGACAAAATACATAAAGAAATAATTATTTATTATTATGTTACTAAAATTGGTAGTGATGTTTTAATTAATAATTAATTACATAAAGAAATAATTATTTATTATTATGTTACTAAAATTGGTAGTGATGTTTTAATTAATAATTAATTATAGTGAAAGTGATGTGATTAATTATAAATAATATGATTTATAAAATATATAATTATTATTTCAAAAAAATAAAATTTAATAACTTATTTACAACACATAATTATATATATTTTGATCCACCAATAAATATAAATACATATAAAGGGGATATAATTCGACAAATCAATAGAGAATCTTATCAATAATATGTGTGATACTTTCATGGTGACCTAAAACATACAAAATGATTTAACTTAAAATAATATTAGAATTTTAACTAAACACTAACAGTACAAATCAAATTTATCAACTTCAAAATAGACATTATACACTTAATTTATCAAACACTAACAGTACATACACCATAAATAATAGAAACAATATGCTAAATAGTTCAAATTTTATCAGAAAACTTTATGCACGATATTCTCTCACTAATTTTATAATCTTTACAAACTAGAACTTTTTCAAGTGATTAGAACTTATTATTTTGGCATGTTCATTTCCTTCATTAATTAGTGACAAAATACATAAAGAAATAATTATTTATTATTATGTTACTAAAATTGGTAGTGATGTTTTAATTAATAATTAATTATAGTGGAAGTGATGTGATTAATTACAAATAATATGATTTATAAAATATATAATTATTATTTCAAAAAAATAAAATTTAATAACTTATTTACAACACATATAATTATATATATTTTGATCCACCAACAAATATAAATACATATAAAGGGGATATAATTTGACAAATCAACAGAGAATCTTATCCCTCCAAAAAATATCTTAAGTTACCTCCAAAAATAAATAGAGACATACACTAATTTTCGAAACATAACTCTTGTTTTCTCTCTCTATCTCTACAACACAAAACAAAACACTAAAAAATGAATCCAAAGACATGTAAGAGTCCTTTCAATTTAGATTTTATTTTCACTAATTGACCTTGTTACATACATATAAAAGGTTAATTCAAACAATTGAATTTTTTATTATTTCTATTTAATTAAATGAAAGAGAAGATAAACAAACCAAAAAACTGTTAAATTGTACATAAAAAACAAAAATTTTAAATAAATATAGCTACAGTAAGTTATAACCCAATAAAATGATTATTCTAATCTCCTCATGCTTAATAAAATAACCAGATAACAAAACGTACCCAATATATTTTAATTAAATGAAAGGAAGCAAATAATCTCAAAATGAAAGGAGTCCTACAATACTGATAGGACATCACTATTATTGCCTAAATAAAATTCTTAATTTAAAATAAATAAAGTGAAAATAACCATAAAAATACATTCCGAATATGATGATGGAGTTAAATTTTTAAATCTATCAATTATATAAATTAAGCAAGACATTTAATTCAGGGTGATTAGTCTTTCAGCTATTCAACAAAAACATATCCAATTTCGAAAGAAAGATAAAAAAAGGATATTTTAACCACACAATCGAAAGTCAATTATATACTCAATCCGTGTGGATAAATTAAATTGTTATAATTATAGTATTGCTCACAAATATTAATAAACTATACAAACTTCGTGCTATCGTTTATAGAACATATGAACATTAAAAAATGATGAATCTTCAAAATTTTTTCATATCAGTCATAAATAACTTCAAAAATTCAATTAAAAATCTGTACATATACAAATAAGATTAAATAATTGTCACACGTCGGATGTCATTTTTTTTGTTTCTAATGCACTCATAGTATGATACAAATAAGTTGAAACAATTGTCATATATACCAGATGTCATTCTTTTTCGTATTATTATTTTCTTTCATATATCAACAAATTATTTGTACGTCTTATTTTATTGCATCTTGTTGTCTACAATCATAGAAACAAGTATTAATCAATTTGTTCATTTATTTATATGCAAAATGACAACTTTTTTGTAGAAAAATATATTTTATGCACATGTAATTAATTAAATAAGCTTAGACAATTAAATAAAAGCACTAGAACTTTGCACGTGAAAGAAAATTTAAATATTTAGTGAACATTTTATTATTTAATTTTTTAATATCAGTTAATCTTGTAATAAGAATAAGACTGATTAAATAATAAAAATATCAAAAGATATTTTGACCACTGACAATCAAAAGTTAATTACAATTCAGAATGAAACCTTAATAAAGAGCATTAACAACAATAGCATACTCGATTGAAATTTGGCTTAAAGTACGCCGCCAAGACCTAAATAAAGTTATTGATTTTGAATTTAATAAAACAGACAAATATATGCTACTCTCTAAAAGTAAAATGAGAATAATCATACTTTCAAACATGATTAAATCTATCAATTATATAATTTAGCCATATATTTAATTTAAGGAGCGAACTCCGTTTTAATCCTACATTTTATTAAAGTACGATGCTTCCATGGTGACCTAAAACATATGAAATTGTCTAACTTAAATTAAATTTAACTTATATCAAAATACATATAAGAATTTTTAACAAAGCACTAACCATACAATGCAAGTTTATCAATGTTAAAATAGACATTACATACTAAATTATGTATCTTGATAAGCACATATACTCACAAATAATAGAAATAATAAACTAAATAGTTCAAATTTTACAGGAAAAATTAAATAAAAAAATAAGGCAAAAAGGCTTAAATATGATAAAATATACAATCATAACTAAAATTAACAACAAAAAAACAATATTTAAGATTTTGTGATAGAATAAAAAACTAATGATAACCTTGAGCCCAAATATGATTGATGCAATAATTTAAGATTTAAAATTTGACTCTTTAATTTCAATAATTATAAGTTAATTGTGGACAACAGAACACCACCACTAGGGATGAGGCCATGCTTTTTGTTAAACAAACCAAATCAAGTCCAAAAGAGTATTTTTAATCTTTGGATAATCGAAGCATATACCTTAAGCACCATGAGGGTTGCTTCCAAAGTACCAATCTAAGGTCCCTCCATTGACGGCGCCTTTAAAACATTTGGTTTAAACAAAAATGAACCTAAATTGTTATGCAGAAAGGAAAGGCTACCAAGTAACATAGAAATGACAGCAACGCAAGAAACCCAAATATGACTGCCATTTGTCTATTATTTCTTATCAAGCAAAAAAAGTCACCTCTGGACCTTACATTTTTCTTTTTATGTCTATTCTGAACCCTGATCCAATTTAACCATCTTAACAACTATTCAAGTCAAACGTTTCTCTTAAAAAAATGACTTTAACGTTTTTTATTGGTAAATGGTTATTCACCTTTGTTCCCCATTCTGAGAGCAACCAACACATCGAGAAAATAAAGTATATAATCTAATCAAAATGAGCTGCATTATAACCATAACAATCATTGAGGAACTACTACTCAAGATAAGTCAAGATAAGTATCAAAATAGCCAAAATCTTGCCACAAATAAAAAATGTATTAAAGTACGATGCTTCCATGGTGACCTAAAACATATGAAATTGTCTAACTTAAATTAAATTTAACTTATATCAAAATACATATAAGAATTTTAACAAAGCACTAACCATACAATGCAAGTTTATCAATGTTAAAATAGACATTACATACTAAATTATGTATCTTGATAAGCACATATACTCACAAATAATAGAAATAATAAACTAAATAGTTCAAATTTTACAGGAAAAATTAAATAAAAAAATAAGGCAAAAAGGCTTAAATATGATAAAATATACAATCATAACTAAAATTAACAACAAAAAAACAATATTTAAGATTTTGTGATAGAATAAAAAACTAATGGTAACCTTGAGCCCAAGTATGATTGATGCAATAATTTAAGATTTAAAATTTGACTCTTTAATTTCAATAATTATAAGTTAATTGTGGACAACAGAACACCACCACTAGGGATGAGGCCATGCTTTTTGTTAAACAAACCAAATCAAGTCCAAAAGAGTATTTTTAATCTTTGGATAATCGAAGCATATACCTTAAGCACCATGAGGGTTGCTTCCAAAGTACCAATCTAAGGTCCCTCCGTTGACAGCGCCTTTAAAACATTTGGTTTAAACAAAAATGAACCTAAATTGTTATGCAGAAAGGAAAGGCTACCAAGTAACATAGAAATGACAGCAACGCAACAAACCCAAATATGACTGCCATTTGTCTATTATTTCTTATCAAGCAAAAAAAGTCACCTCTGGACCTTACGTTTTTCTTTTTATGTCTATTCTGAATCCTGATCCAATTTAACCATCTTAACAACTATGCAAGTCAAACGTTCCTCTTAAAAAAATGACTTTAACGTTTTTTATTGGTAAATGGTTATTCACCTTTGTTCCCCATTCTGAGAGCAACCAACACATCGAGAAAATAAAGTATATAATCTAATCAAAATAGCTGCATTGTAACCATAACAATCATTGAGGAACTACTACTCAAGATAAGTCAAGATAAGTATCAAAATAGCCAAAATCTTGCCACAAATAAAAAATGCTAACCTTGAATCCACCATTTGGTGCCAATACATTTCCATGAAAAGTTTTAATTCCTGTTTGGTTACGTTTAAATCACTGATCTGCACCAATAAAAAGAAGGGGTTGACCCCCTTCACACAAGTTTCTACAATATGGCTTTAAAACTAACGCATAGCATTAAGCAAAATTCATAACACATCGTACTAGAACAACAAAGTATATGCAAATGGAAACAAATAAAATATAACCAAACCTTCCGTCAACCAAATAAACCAAATATTGCATTCACAGCATATGCTAATATGTTATTTTAATTTCATGATGGTGATAGTGGGTTGTAGTGGTGATGGTGATGTTGATAGTGAGGTGCTCTTCAAGTATTGGTCAGACAATGGAGGATACATTCCAGAGAAACTAGACATCAACTTGGTTTAAGTTTGAGTTGCTTACTTCAGATACAAAATGTTATAGCATAAAACAGAACTCTGAATAAAAATACAATATCATGCTTAAAAAAAAATACTCACTATGAGACAACGATTTACACTATATATTAACAAAGTTAATCTAAGTGGAGTATATGCAACAATATATCGCACATCTCCACAAATTAAATTTTGCAACAAAAATCAACTATATAATTTCCTCTATAATTTGCTTTCTTTTCCATAAAAAAGAGATGATTTTGAACGTGTAAACATAAAAAATCAATCTTTCTTCCCTACTTTATTTCTATGATATCAAGCAAGGAGAAGTACCACACAACTCCTTCCTTTAGGTTGAACTAAAGGAGTCCACAGAATAAGTATCATTCCTCGCCTTGAAAAGCAACTACTCTTCCCCTTTCATCTTCCCCTTATTGATCTAAAACTAGAAGTCCGCATAATTAAAGTGAAGACAAAAAGCGACTCTCCTGGAATACTAGTGGACGAGAGATCAAGCGGTATGCGAGAGACAGAGAGAGAGAGAGAGAGAGATAAGTAAGCGAGAACATACTTTGTCAGCTTTAATGTTGCATCTTCTCTCTTCATTTTTCTCTTTAGATTTCAAATCATCAGATGGATTAGGCTGTCATCATATGGATTAGGTTGTCATCAGATGGATTAGGTTGGTCTTAGCAACTGCAACTCAACAACGTAGTCCTATCATTGTACAAACAGCATGATGCTTACAAAGATGTACTAGAATTTGCTGCAAAAAGAGAAATGAGAAGTACACAAGATCCAAAGACTAATTTTTATGCCCATCCTCACACGCCAAGCACAAAGAGGTCATGTATTTATAACATGACACCCGAACAACTTACCACAAAAGATCGCAACACATCAAATGTATGGTGTAAGCTAGTAACTGTCTCCGCATCTCGTACTAGAATCTTCTCCTTCTTCAGTTCCTTGACTACAATAAGTCAATAAAAGGTGCCGTTAAATTAATAAGTCAATAAGCTTTAAAAGACAAGTCCTTGATTGCTCAACACTCAAAAGAGTTAATATTCAAAAAGTATGCCCAAGAAAACAACAATTTAGGACACACAATGCAAAACAGCGGCAGGACTAAGCATTCCATTGCATGGTATTGTCCAACAACCACATACCTAGAATTTCTTACGGACTCTTGACTAAGAATACCTGCTTGTTTCTATTTTCTAATGATCAATGGAAAATTTTATAAAATGTTAATCCAAATAACTCAAAGGAGCCGAGAGATACTTATCCTCCCGTCAAATCATCATTTTCTAGGCATCTTATATGTCTAAATCCAACAACAATGGGAAAAGTTTTTGTATTTTCTGTTTATCCGCATGATTTATCCCCCCAAACAGACCATCACTAGTGCTACAAGTATTACATGATTTTGACAACATAAAGTTCGTGCTACGCTGACTCCTCTTCTAGTGTACTAATAGGAGGTGGTGTTCCTCAATCTAAAAAAGCAATAGAATCAAATTGTTGGGCATCCCTATTTTACATTCCCAGGTTTTACACTGCAACTCTCTTTTCGTTCTCAGAAATGCCACCCTCCATGTCAATTCTGTATTAGTGGCAGCACAAATGATGCAACAAATACTGGTTATCTCTTGTGCACTCTAAAATGTGAAACCCCACTTGCAAAATAGGAGGAATGTATAGCTTCAATATCAGTGTGTAGTAGCATCTACGTCGAGGAGGTAAAATGCAGGTTCAAACATTTCAATTTCTCACTTAAGAGGCAAACTAATCTCTAGAATACGTGAGAAAATACAGGGTCATAATCACAACTTTCCCATCTACACGAATGCATTTATGTTCCTCCACATAAACAATGGACCTATTCTGGACCACGCATATTCCAGTTACCTCTTCATACAGCTTTGTGACAGGCGGGCCTGAATCTTCTTCAAGTTTTGGAATGAAATTAGCAAGTTAGGTATATCAGTACAACAATATTCATCGAACGGAAGTATTAAAAGCTGATATATTACCTCAACATAAAGGTCATATAAGTCGTAAATCTTACTTTCCAGAACACCATGCATGCTGTATTTTTGTTTCAATGCTTCTTTGCCTTGGAGAACGCTTCTTGGAAATTATCTGAATTTGTGGTTCATTGCTCCACCTGAAAAGTACGTCAAATATTAGGTAACAAACAACAATTAGAAACATTAATCCTCAATACTCCACACAAGCACCAGCTGTACTTGCATAGTGGAGAGCAATGATTGGTGCTAGCCATCGTTCACGGTTACTAAAGTACTAATTGTTTATTTTCCTATCTCCATTACAAAGTATTCCACGTGAAAGAATCTTGAGGTTGGTCTTAAAAAGGATTGGACGCTACATCCATGCATAAACAGATGCCGAGAAACATAATGGATTCATCTCACCAGGTTCCTATAATCAAGTGAAAGAGTGCATACTAGTGTATAATGTTAACAATAATGTTATCTATCAAAGTAGCAAAGCTAATTCAAAACAAAATTCACATGCGCTTCAACTTCCCACAATTAACAAAACACCTATCATTGTTTAGCCTAGTTTCTAAAATTCAGTCAATGGCTAGCAAACGCTTAGTCTATATAACAGATGGTAATGCATCTCATAATATTATACGACATCAACATGCTTCCCAAATATCAAAGGTGAAAATTAGACTCCAAACAAATTAACCTGACACCAACCATCTGTTCAGAGATCCAACATGCAACACTGAGCTTTGCATCCATCCTTGCAGTGCAATGCTATGTCCACTTGCCTCTTAACCTATTGTGGGAATCAACAATTAACATGACTTAGTTGAAGAAGGCAAATTAGTCTCAGTTCTGTCAGAGATCAATCTCCATTCTTGCTTTGCTTTGAGAAACAAACTGCTTAAAACGCTTCTGGTCAGTCAATTGAACATCTTGAAGAACACGGTTGACCTACAGTTGATAATTTGAACAACCGAATCAATCAACTTCAGCTGCTTCTGATAAATTTGAAAAGGAAAGCAACAGTTGAGGACAAAATCATGTTGTCCCATTGAGCTTGACAGTTGGTTTCATTAGAAAACGACAAAACCTACCATTTAATTCAATAAAAGACCAAAACTAGAACACAAGGCAACAAAACAAAACTAGACACATAGGGGACCAAGCCCTGACCAACATAAGATGTTAACTCATCAGTTCGTCCCCTTTCTTAAACCTTCTAATATATAGAGAAGTGCACCATGCTTAAAAAGAACACGAACAAAAGGAATGAATATAAATTTGCACACATGTACCTGTAAAAAAACTACCAACACACTTTTCAGTTAAGCCATGACCCACACCTTGGGTCATGGCTTAGTCACAATAGACTATACAAACTATTTATGGAAAGAATTGGTTTGCAAGCACCACCACTTTTCAACCTACCTATGCAGTATTCTACAAAATAGTTCATAGAAATCTTACACAAATTTCATTCAAACATCACGATAACAAAGTTATAACCCTCCACCAACTTGAAAAGATACAATGGTGAGGTTCGAAATTCGCATGTAATTAAATTACAAAAAAAAAATACCAGAATTACCAGGGTAAATAAATCTTCAACACGTCCTGACAGAGCTTTGCCTCACCCTCGAACAATTATATGGCTGCAGGGCTCCTCCTTCCCTCGAACTGATGGTGTGACAGGATATAGTGATATCCCACCAGCTTTTCTTCCTTAATTGGTTCAGTTGTACAAAATCCAAATCTTTAGTACCCATCTCCAGCAATGACTGGCTTTTGACACCGCATACCATATCAATTTAATGTTTGATTTGATGATGAAAGTTACCATGAAACTAGTAAAGCCAACAGAAAACAAAACCAATTATCTTCAGTATATCACATGAGTTCCATTTCTTGAGAACTAAATTTTCATTGCAAGACTGGTAACAACCTGAAGTTTCAACAATTATACTCCAAGGGTAGGCGTAAAGTTACAAAATTATAGTCCAATACTAAACTGAGGCTGGAGGAGCTCACTTCAATCCCTGCAACCAACAAGAACATAGCCCAGACCACTCTCCAGCAGGATTTTTCTCACAGGAGAAGCAGGGCTTCCCAACATTAAATGGTCAAGAAAACCCAGGGATTGCTCAATCTCCAAATATAGAGGTGCTTCAGAGAGAAATCCTAACTGGTTTGGAGAACAGTTTCTCAGAGCCAACTCTTGATTCCTCAGCAACTGAATTTGCTTGCATGGGAAGGCATGGTTAATGTAAGGCAACACAAGCTTCAAATTAAGAGCTAATTGCATAATCCAGAGGAACATCTTCCTCGTCACTAGTTCCATGACCCTACAAATTTCGCGAATTGACAATCATGGATTCTTTTACTAATCGATAAAATATTAAATTTGCTAGCACAACTTCATCATTAAGATGTACCTACTATACTTCTTCCAAAACTGCACATTCACGTACAAAACTATCAATAAGTTTTAAAATTCAAACTGAATCAATAAGCTACCCTTAAACTCAGTAATCCAGCGAAACGTACCACATATATTCGCTTGATTTCTCAATAACGGTGCTCAAACAGTTTGTCCCGGGTTGGGATCCTTCGCTTCATTCTCTTGCAGCGCCTGCTTCGAAGAAGCCACTGTAGGAGTCAGAAGCAGTAGCTAAGACACTGGCTGCTGATAGGCTTTCGAAGATGGGCAAGAAGCTGATGGGCAAAACCCACTTGCCTTACTTGAGGTGGCCTCTGTGAGAAGCTGATGGGCAAAACCCACTTGTCGTCTCACCAGGCCACACGCAGTTCCACCATTAACCAAAGACGACCGCATGAGGACATTGGTCTCGACCCTGAACCCGAATTGGCTCTGCCGTCTTTTGCCATTAATTCAGTGTTTTTTGTCAATCTTTCATCTACAAAAGTCATTGAAGATTTACTATATAATTCAGCAAATAGTCGGCCAATCCAATATTTGCGTGTTTAAATATGTATTATCAAGGATGACTAGTTTCTTATATTAAGTGATCATGTATGAATTTGTTGTGCAACTTTAATTATTTGCATCTAAACTCAGAAAACCCCACAAAGGGAAAGGCATCAAGGAAAAATGCGGACCAAGTATACATCATTAACATACTCTTAAGTTACATCACAAGATTTCTCAAATAATATAACCACAAGAGCTACATGCATGTAATATTCAAGTTGAGAGACTAATGCACCAATGCCAGAAAATATAATGCGGCCTCCCCAACCTATCTAACAATGAAAGAACATAGCTTTCCGATCATAAAAGTTCTAGGATCACTACTGCACAAAACTGTTATCAGTACCATACCTAAAAGGGGTTGACCCCCTTGACACAAGTTCTACGCAAAAGGTTATCTCTCCGTTACCTCAATAAAAATATATTTACGCATTGCATTCTCGTTTTCCTGGCTTTAAAACTAAAGCATAGCATTAAGCAAAAGCCATAAGACATCATTCCAGAATAGCAAAGTATATGCAAATGGGAATGAGTAAAATATAACCAAAGCTTCTGTCAGCCAGATAAACCAAATATTTGCATTCACAGTATATGCTAATAATTTTTTTAATTTCATGATGGTGATTGATTGTTGTAGTGGTGATGGTGATGGCGGTAGTGAGGTGCTCTTCAAAGTGTCAGTGTTGGACAATGGAGGATAAATCTTAGAGAAACCAGACATCAAATTGGTTTAAATTCGAGTTGCTTACTTCAGATACAAAATGTTACAAAACAACACAAAACTCTGAATAAAAATACAATATCATGCCAAAACAGAAATATTCACTACGAGACAAGGTTTACACTGTGTGGTACCAGAGTTACTCGAAGTGGAGTATATGCAGCAATGTATCGCACAACTTCTCCACAACCAGAGTGTCGCAACAAAAATTCACGATGACTTCCTCCCCCCCCCCCAAGTCTTATTGTTACTGTTACCTTTGAATCTCACCAAATCCCTAATGCCTATAACAATTTCCAAATGTACAGATCTCTTAAACACTTAAATCACACACCAGTTTCCTCTATGATTTCTTTTCCATATTGCCAATGTCTAAAAAACCTCGGGATCTGGATACATGATCCATTCTGAAACTAGTTAAAGTATAAGAAAAATTTATTGCAAAACACAGTACATCACCTTGTTTCCTGTTCTGAAGCTAGTTAAAGTATAAGAAAATTTAAAGTATAGGAAACCCTCTAAAGCCATTTTTCCCATCCTGTCTAGGAGCAAAAGCAGAGTCACCCCTTAATTTGCATTTTTCATAAAAAAGAAAGAAGATATTGAACGTGTAAACATAAAAAATCAATCTTTCCTCCCTGCTTTATTTCTATAGTATCAAATAAGGAGTACCACACAACTACTTCCTTTAGGTTGAAGTAAACAAGTCCACCGAATAAGTATCATACATCCCCTTGGAAAGCAACTACACCTTCCCCTATCTTCCCCTTATTGATCCAAACAAATAAGTAAATTTCTGTACAACATCTCACTTTTCCTCAAACAGATACCAACTTGGAGGCCACATTTAAATCACACTGTGTGATGGGGAAAAGAATAATTGTAGTAATATGAATATATTCTGCCACAAGCAATAAAGTAAAACTAGAAGTCCCCATAATTAAGGTGAAGACAACAAGGGACTGTTCAGCAATACTAGTGGACAAGAGATCAAGGCAGTATGTAAGAGAGAGAGGGAGATGAGAACATACTTTCACAGTCTTAATGTTGCGTCTTCCCTCTTCATTTTTCTCTTTAGATTTCAAATCATGAGATGGATTAGGCTTGTCATCAAACAAAAGTAAGCACATCAGTCTTAGCAAGTGCAAGTCAACAACACAATTCTATCATTCTACATACGAAAAGATGATTACAAAGATGTCCTAGAATGGGCTGCAAAAAGAGAAATGACAAGCACACAAGATAGATCAGAAGACTAATTTTTATGCCCATCCACACACCAAGCACAACACCCAAACAACTTACCACGAAAAGTCTGCTATTAACTGCCTCCGCATGTCGTACAAGAATCTTC
Source organism: Sesamum indicum (assembly GCF_026168435.1). Taxonomy (NCBI): domain Eukaryota; kingdom Viridiplantae; phylum Streptophyta; class Magnoliopsida; order Lamiales; family Pedaliaceae; genus Sesamum; species Sesamum indicum. The sequence continues at coordinate 16,145,070 of NC_142664.1, read as the reverse complement.
GTGATCTTCAGTTCGTGCACTACAACAAGACAATAAAAGGTGCCATTAGGAAACAAGACAATGAAAGGTGCCGTTAAGAGGAACTAATCGTATTTTTTGGTTATTCTTTGGTGGTTTAAAGCTTTAAAAGACACTTGACTACTCAACAGTCAAAATAGTTATAATATTGAAAAAGTATGGCCAAGGAAAGAGCAATTTTAGGATTCACAATGAAAAACAGCGACAATTTACTTTTTCTGAACAACTGACAATATTTAACTTGACAAGCATTTACAAGTGGTAGTAACTTCAGAACTAACCCAACCAAATGTAAAAGAAAATTAGATTTAATTGGGCCAAAAATGCTTTTTCAGCCAAAACCAAGTGTGAACATACCTATTATCAGAGAAGCATCAGATATTGATAGCTTTCCAAAGTCAAGCGGCGGCGACTTGAATGGAATCTCGTGAATTTCCAACCTATACTCAAAAGTATCCAACATTTTAAATCTTCAATCTTTATAAGAAGACACTGAAATCGAAAACAAAAAACATTGGTACTTACAAAAGGCATTGATGGCAAACTGAAAGCTTTTCATTTAACCATAAAAATAACTGGGCGTGTCCATGCTCAGCGCACCTAACGACCTCTCGGCCATGAAGGTGATTTGAATCAATTTTCAAGGTTCAGTTTATGAGTTACAGAAGCCAATGCAGACGACACAGGTCATGAACTCTCCATGCTGTCAATTGAAAGATTTTCACATATGCACTCTTAGAAATAGCACAATCGGTTTTCACATATCATTCTTTAACATATGACATAAGCACATTTCTCCGTTGATAAAGACGACCATAATAGTTTCAACATTTTTACAATTACTCTTTCTGCAGAGAGCGAATTTAAGCAATTAGGATTAACTCCACCCTCAGCGTTTTGGATGAGAAAAATATTGATAACTTGACACCCATATGGACAAGAAGAAGAGTAAAGTAGTATGTGATACCTAAAGACTTCTCTTGATCCCATTAGTGAAATAATTATTAGTAACACAAATAAAGAGGCACATGATAGACAACATTAAGTATAAGACATGCTATCTCTGAACTTTAGACTAAATTCCACCAAGCACAATAACACAAGAGCTGAATTTGCCGCCTATAACTTACCTTACGCTCCTTCCCATGAATTTGGGGTAACTTAACATCGACAATCCATGCAATAAGATCCTTCCCAATCACTTGAAAAAGTGCATGCATAGGAGCACTAAAATATATCTTATCAGATTCCACACACAAAAACCATTCTTGACATCAAGCATGTCTTGATCCAAACACAAGCATGTCTTGATCCAGTAGCAATTCTCAAATTTCGTTTCATGTCACTCAAGTATATCCCCTACACTAATATGACTTAATAGTTTAAGAAGAGATAGCAATATTGAGAACAAGCACTTGTAGCACAACATTCAACACGCAGGTATCCCATTGACTTCATCAAAACCAAATGAAACAAGTCTCAACACTCTCACAAGGGTTCTCACAACGATGTCATTGTAATCACTCATAACATAAGGTGTTGAAGAATTCGGGTTTCACTCAAGTCAATACATAGAATGCCATTACCATAGGCTTGCTTGTGAATCAAATCTCCACCACGAACGAAATGCAAATTAATGCATGAATCAAAGGGTCTTTCGATGGGTTGTAATGGGGCTTAGGACAAGGTGTGGCAAAAGATAGGTCGAACTTTGGCTTATGAATTCAAAGGCACAATGCCAACCTAGTTGCTTATCCTTCCAGCGCATTTTCGTTCGACTTAATTCAAGTGCTTTGAACAGTCAAAACTCGTGAAATTCTTATGTTTATTGCATCTCCTGCATCTTTTCCTCCTTTTCTTTTTCCCCCTTCTTTTTTCCTCCGTTTCACCATCCTTCTTCTCCTTTTTTTTTCTTTTCCTCCATCTTTTTTGTAATCTTTTCTTTTTTCTCCTTTTTTTTCCTCTGTTTCATCATTTTTCTTCTCTTTTTTTCCCATTTTCTCCTTTTTTTTCTTTTCCTTCTTTTTTTTCCTCTCTATTCATTACTTTTCTTCTCTTTTGTTTTTTTTCAATTTTCACTTTCCATTTTTTTTCCTTTCCCTTAGGGCTAACGATGCATCCGTGTATGCAGCTTGAATACATTAATTCACTTCCATGTCAACTTAAAAGCAACCAAGCCAACACCATGCCCTTGAATGGGTTCAATATCACTTTAGGAAATAACCAAAAAGGGGATAGTCAAGCTTATAACGTGGTTTAACCAAGAAAAGAAAAGCAAAGGCTCAAATGAGTTTTTCTATGGGTGAATTCAAGGTAGGCTCTGTTCAAGTCAATGGGTTTTTCCTAAGTGCCCTTATCACTTTCATACACCAATCTAACAAGAATGTGGTCTCAAAATGTATTACGCAAGCAAGTTCTAGAATGGACACACTAAGTTTGACGCCCTCAATCAAAATAAATAGAGAAGCACTATTGAAATGGAAGTGCTTTGGCCCAAAAGCTCACACAAAGGGTTGTTGTGTTGATTCTTGAACATTGTTAATTTGATGCAGTCAATGGAACATAGTTAACACAATTTTCCTTTTTTTTTTTTGGGTTTTTTTAATATGCCACAAGCATCCGTTTCTCTTACTTATCTCGACTTAAACCAAAATTCCTATTAATCTAAGGGATATCTCAAGATGACAATCTGAAAATTCAGCAACTACCACAAGATAATTCACATATTTTTCTCAAGACACACTAACTTCATTAACAAGTTGGTGTTCAATAAAACTTTTCAGCCACCAAACAAAAAATTTCACATCCCACACATCCACATTCCACACATTAATATGAATTTCAACTTTCAGATTTCCAGCAACACAACCAATTTCGCAAGAATCGTGCTACAATGACTATCCAACCACGTTTCCAAAAACCAATCACAACCACAAAGAACAACATACCTCTGCCCACAACAAGCACATGCATGATGCATTGTCCTCAATCTATGCACAGAAACCCACTCAAACAATGGAACGAAAAGTAAAAAGGGAAGAGAACACGTCCCTGAAAATTGGGATGGTGTCAAGAACGGGGGTTGTATGGTCTGAGCTAGTAACTGTCTCCACATCTCGTACCACAAAAAATCGCAGCACATCAAATGTATGGTCTGAGCTATTAACTGTCTCCACATCTCGTACAAGAATCCTCTTGGTGTTCAGTTCCTTGACTACAACATGACAATAAAAGGGACCGTTATGAGAAATTACTCATATCCTTTGGTGGTCTAAAGCTTTAAAAGACAAATCCTTGACTGCTCAACACTACACTCAAAAGAGTTATAATATAGAAAAACTATGGCCAAGAAAACATCATTTTAGGATTCACAATGCAAGACAGTAGTAATTTACTTTGACTGACCATTGCATTGCATGGTACTGTCCAACACCCACATAACTAGAATCTCTAATGGACTCTTTGGCCCACAATTATTGCAGGTAATACTGTTCAGCCTCCACCCTCTCCCTTGTGCTTGCAATTGGCAAGATCTCACAAGAGAAAGCCCACAAAATAGAAGTAGTAAAGCAATATATACTTTTATTTCATTGTAATTACTGCACAAGAAAATTAATTTGATGTACTAATTATTATTTTTCCCATCTCCATTTCAAAGTTTCGCACATGAAAGAAATTGAGGTTGGTCTTAAAATGGATTGGACACTACATCCATGCATAAACAGATGCCAAGAAACATAATGGATTCATCTCCACCAGGTTTCTATATAATCAAGTGAAAGAGTGCATACTAGTGTATAATGCTAACAATAATATAATCTATCAAATTAGCAAAGGTAATTCAAAACAAAACTCACATGCACGCTAACTTCCCACGATTAACAAAACACCCATCATGGTTTATAGTCGAGTTTCTAAAATTCAGCAAATGGCCAGCAAAGGCTTGGTCATATAACAGATGGTGATGCATCTCATAATATTATAGACATCAACATGCTTTCCAAATATCAAAGGTGAAAATTAGACTCCAAACAAATCAACCTGAAACCACCCATTTTTTCAGAGATCCAACCAGCAACATTGAGCTTTACATCCATCCTTGCAGCTGCAATGCTATGTCCCTGCCTCTTAATCGATTCTGAAAATCAACAATTAGCATGACTTAGTTGAAGAAGGCAAATTAGTCTCAGTTCTGCCAGAGATCAATATATACCTGCATTCTTGCCTCGCTTTGAGAAACAAACTGCTTAAAACACTTCTGCTCGGACAATTGAACATCTTGAAGAACATGGTTGACCTACTGTTGACAGTTTCAACAACCGAATCAATCAATCTCCAGCGGTTTCTAAGAAATTTAATAAGGAAAGCGACAGTTGAGGACCAAAGCATGTTTCCCAATCGAGCTTTGACAGTTAGTTTCATTAGAGAATAACACAACCTACCATTCAATTCAATAAGACCAAAACTAGAACACAAGGCAACAGTACAAAACAAGAACACATAGAGGACCATGCCCTGACAAGCGTAAGATGTTAACTTATCAGTTTGTCCCTTTTCTTAAACTTTATAATATATAGAGAAGTGCACCATGCTTAAAAAGGACATGAACAAAAGGAATAAATATAAATATGCACAGAAGTACCTGTATAAAAAGTGACTAGTATTCCCCCAAGTAGATATTAGGTATACATAAACATGAGAGATGCACAAGAAATACACCAAACTAAATGAACGGAAATAGATATAAAGTTATAAACACGAGTACATTGCATGGAATGAGAGAAGGAACTCCAATAGGTACCTTGGATCATGGCTTAGTCATAGTAAACTACACAAACTATTTATTTAAAAATTCTGGCTTATAAGTATCAACACTTTTCAACCTACCAAAACACTCTTCAACTACGCCATGACCCAGTATACCTAGAGTCATGGCTTAGTCACATTAGACTATACAAACTATTTATGTAAAAAGATTGGCTTGCAAGTATCATCACTTTCCACCTACCTAGACATAGTTCAAAGGAATCTTACACAAATTCATTTAAACATCATGATAACAATGTTATGGCCCTCCACCAACTTGAAGAGTGACAATGGTGGTTTTCGAAATTCGCATGTAATTAAATTACAAAGAAAAATACCAGAATTACCAGGGTAAATAAATCTCCAACACGTTCTGACATAGCTTAGCCCCGAACAATTATATGGCTACAGGGCTCCTCCTTCCCTCGAACTGATGGTGTGAAAGGATATACTGATATCCCACCAGCTTTTCTTCCAATTAATTGGTTCAGTTGTACAAAATCCAAATCTTTAGTACCCATCTCCAGCAATGACTAGCTGTTGACACAACGTATCATAGAATTTAATGTTAGATTTGATGATGAGAGTTACCATTAAACTACTAAAGCCAACAGAAAACAAAACCAATTATCTTCAGTATATCACATGAGGTTCCATTTCTTGAAAACTAAATCTCCATTACAAGACTGGTAACAATCTTAAGTTTCTACAATTATACTCCAAGAGAGGGGGTAAGGTTACAAAATTAGACATGTCCGTAACAATGGCATTCTAAGCACAAAAAAAACAAATTAATATCCCTGGGTTTCTTTCTTCAAATATTACAGCATAAAGATTTCAAAGCTGTTGTGGTTTTTTCTCAAGTATGTACACTTTCTTCATACTAAAACAAATGGACATTGGTAGCCTTCAGACATTATGCTTTATTCAGCCATTGATGGATGTTTGTGTATACTCACGCTATAGACTAATAACAAAAAGATGTGGGATTAACACATTTTGCTCCGTTCAACATTCATAGAGGGTGCAGAATAGCTTTCAACTTTTTAAATTCAAGAGAGAAACAATAAAAAATGCAGTCTCGAATAAGTTTAAGCCGAGCCTCAGTCTAAACAGCTTGGATCGCTCTGCTTGACTTACTGCCCTGTTGTAGTTGACTTTGGAGGTAATATGCATGGGCACTTCAGACTTATGTACAGTATTTATTGATGGGATGGTGGTTTAGCACATATTCAATAACCAAGAAAGTACTAAAAGTTCAATTTACGATAAATTAACATTGTAAAATAAAAACAAAAATCCAACATTATCATAATTGCACCAAATAATAAGCAATAACCGAACAAAATTGACAATCATGGTTTTTTTACCAATCGATAAAATATTAAATTTGCTAGCACAGCTTCATCTTTAAGATGTACCTACTACTTCTAAAACTACACATTCACATACAACACTATCAATAAATTTTAAAATTCAAACTGAACCAATGAGAGAGGATGAGAGATATACCTGTTCAGTGACAGACCACTTTGAATTGAAAAACTGGCTGTAAATGCCGTGCAACATTCGCTTCTCAGCTTCTGAAACTGATGATTTAGGCATTTAGCCTTGGATGCCATGGACTCCAGAAGAGCAACCGTGATAATAGGCATCTTTCCAGTTCCACTGCCATCTTCCCTATCCAAGAGCAAATGAACTACTTCAAGTTGTGTGCCAGAAAGAAGTGCTTGAACGTCCGCTCCACTAAAGCCTTTAGTCCTGTGAGATATAGCTTTCCAAGTTAACATTACTGGCCATTGGTAACTGCATGGAAACAGTCCAATTAGTAATTATGAAACATATGAATAATTGCAAATATTTTTCTTACTAATGATATATCATCTAGCAAGCACTGCAAAGATTAATAAAGAAAATACACCTGGTATCTTGCAGACTACTGATCAAGAGTTACAGACTTAGATTTCCAATCAATCACTCACTAAGACGTCTTGCTTTTCTAAAGAAAATAAAACAAACAATGACCTGAAACTCGCAATGCTAGCAATTGAAGACAAAGGCTAGATGAAATTATAGTTCACGTAGAGATGTCAAGTTAAAAAATCATTTCCACGTCGTGATTATTGTCAGTGACCCTCTTACCTATTGCAAAGGGCCGTCATAATTATCTGGACAATAAAACTACTCAGCACGATCTCAACCATGGTTTTTCCCTTTCATTTACTTCATTTTACTTGTTCTTAGAATGGGAAGAAGCAACAGAGAAAGAAACAAACAAAATGAAGTTCATTGATCTTCAAAGGGAGAATTAGAATGACCTTTGCATTGCTCCATATTTTCAATTCATAATTTAACAATAAAACAACGCAATAAACCAAGATAAAATGAAATATGAGCCAAGGTACAGTCACATTCTGAAGATGGGCAAGATGTAGTTTCAAGAGGACTTAGTTCAATTTTAAGTTAATACTTAATGCAGGGCAATCTCTTCTTCAGGCACTGCACCAGCATGACTGATAGTGATAGTGATTGAAATGTCATCCTATATATTACAATATTCAACATCACAAATATATATAAGCTTTTAAAATAGCACTTCTTATTCTTGTATACACACTAAAAGAACATATTTACGGCAAGGCATCTAAGTATAGGGCCACAGCAATCCCCTTACTGTACCAATTCCCTCGCCCCCTCCCGGCAAGCATATTACAACCCTATTAACACATAAGAACCGAGCAAACCCAGCAACACGTCATATAATAGAATGAGTGAAGGGTATGAGGTGCTAAGTTTTAAGCGATTGAGGAGCTCAGGAAAATAGAGCGGAAGAGCCAACGACTAACCTATAATTTTAAAAAAATGGACTAATTGTTCAAGAAATCTGAAATTTATTTGCCTCGACACCTTCAACCCCCACTATTGTGTATTTATAAGGTTCCAGGTGTTGCGACGGAACAACATCCACCAATTCCAAGATATTAATTCAAACATATGTCAACATGGAACAAGACAAATGTCAAAACCTGTAGAGTTCTTAAACTATTTGATTGACAACAAAGTTCATTTCCTCAAAAGAAGAAAGACTTTAGAACATATGTCGGTTTCTATCAACTTATGCTTTGTTTAATTCATTTATACAAAGAGAAAACCTGCATTGGTAATAGCTTTAGTAGAAAAGCAGATACATAACAACAATCTACCTTTGGTAACCACTTCCAACTCCAGCTCTTAAGATCATTCCAAAAACAAGAAGTCTAGCAAGTGGATCAAGGAATCTAACCCCCACTGGCAGGCCAAAGAAGTGTCCAATGTAGAAAGGGAAAAGGAGCAAAAAAGTGGAGACGTTGCAGTCCTGCCGAAGACCGGTGGAGAAAGCCGGGGGATGGTCGGAAAAGAGTCGTGGGGGTGAGGGGACTCCAATGTCGACGCTGGTCGCCGGCAACGGTGACGGACGGAGAGAAATTGAGCAGATTGGTTGAAAAAGGGGGTTAGTGTTGCAGTCTAAAGACGCGAGTGCGGGTGCGTGGGTGGTGGGAAAATGATGGAGTTGGGCTGCGACGGGCCGCCGGAACAGAAGTGGGTACCGGCAGTGGTCGCTTGCCAAAGTGCTTGGAAGTGAAAGATCAATTTTGTTGATGATGGAAGAGAGAGAGGGGAAAAACCCCTTTACTAGAGAGAAGAAATGTACACTTCCCAGAAACCCAATTGCGGAGAATCAATAACACAAAGGAAAATATTATTTCTTTTTTATCTCTTTATTTCTTGTTTTAAATCTATAATTTTCTGTTCCTTTCTTTCAAATTTTTTAATTCAATTTTTAGTAACAATTGCACAATTTCAACTTTATATAGCTTTTTGCGTGAAATTATTTTACATTAACATCATATTTTCAGTGAGAATACGTACATCATATTTTCAGTGAGAATACATAAAAAAAAAATACTTTTTTACTTTAATTATTATTTTAAAATTAAAAATTAAAAATAAAAGTATAAACAAACATGCATAAGAATAAGATTGTCCAAACTCGTCTTCTCTCAGAGTGAGCATGCCACCCACAAAAGGAGCTATCTGTGTAAATATACATAAATACAATATATATTAAATTATTTAAAATCTATAACGTTCTTTTTTTTTAACAATAGAAGATCAATGGTTATTAAAACAAGAGTATAATAGGCAACTCATTAAAAGTTATTGAACAGCCTGCTTAATTATTTCAAAGTTTCAGATCTAGATCTATTAACATGTTGCATATTTCAGAGACCAAATACAATAGAAAGGTTTTGGGGGTAGTTGATCATATCTTCACAGTAAATTACCAAATAAAACAATATTTGAGCTGGAGCTCATCACTTTCAATCTTACCCAAACTGACTAAAAAAAAAGAATATCACCAATAACGTCTATTGGAAGATTCGTTACAACAAAATATGACATCTTTTTCTGAATATTAAATTACTAAAAGATCCATTGAATTCTAAAAACCATCATATCTGTCAATTGTGTTTCACATATACTTGGTGTGCAAATTAGTTTTTAAAAAAAAAAATATGCTTTTCAATATTTAATTCATGTATCACATACATTTGGCATGTAAATTATTTCAGAACAATTCATGCTTTTCAAAAATTCATTTACACTCCATGTTTCCTGATAATCTGCAGTGTCACAACATTACCCACTAAATGTATTAAAACTCATGCACTATGCCTGATCAACCCACAAATTCAGAGCATATGATCTATTATCCTGGCGGTTCTATTACCTAGATCCAAACTAGACCCCACTATTAGCTGACCTTATCCTGCCCATCCTATGCGAGGGTATGGAAGAACTCCTTAATAAGCCTGCATCTACAGTGCAAAGCAGATCAAAGATACATGTGAAACGAAGATACAGAAATCTTCTCAGTAGCTTTAATTTTCTTAGGCCTAAATAAATCATTATTCACTTAGTATTCTCGCATGCTAATCAAAAAACTCACGAAACAATCACAATACCTCAAGAAAAGCTTTTAACAAGGACTTGTAAACTACTAATCCTTTTAGAGCTTTTCATTTTGGGGTGCATATTGTTTTTCCTTGTCCTTTTGAAGGAAACATGGAAGATCCCACAGCAAAGGGATTATGACCACAAAGAGATTATAAACACAAATATATTTCTGGAGAAATTAAACAAAATAGAACTCAGACCACCTTGAGCAACTTATCATATGAATTCAGAACATAATTTCTTTTGCTAATTATGCACCACTTCTGTCCCACAAGGTTGGTTAGGCATTTTATGTTAGTTCATTGCAAATGTTCTATACTTGGATATAAAGCCATTTATCATTTAATCTAAAGGCACCATCTGAATTTTCCAAACCACCATGCAGAAAAGGCAGTACGTGTTCACACAAATCATGATATGGTACAGACCTCAATTTGAAGAACCCGGCCAATTGCTGCTTCTGACTCATTCCAGTTCATCTGTGAACAAAGCCCATTTCTTCCCCCAGCTCGCCAATCAAGAAGGCCAAGAAGAACTTCCACAAGACCAACCCTACAACAATTATATGCCATGTTACTATTGCATGACACAGAGAACATGCAACAGTAGTTTTATCAGGATGCATATCCCAATAATATTCTAAAAACAGACTCAATCACCCACCCATATCTTAGCCCAGGTGACAGATAATTGCACGTTGTGGGCCGAAAATTACTTTGTATCTAATAAATACTAATTGCATGATTTGCATTACTTATGCACCCATCTTAGAAAATTTATCATGAAAACACAGATGAATTTATGCGCATTGTTGTTTCATTAACCACGTCTGCACATTTCACATGCACAACAATTCTACAACTTAGGGTCTAAAGAGATATTGATGCTCACTTGAGACCCTGTGCAACAAGTGCATCTCTTGCTCGATTCCCTGCAACTACAACACGCTTTAAGGTTTCAAGAGCTAGGATGCTTCCACCTTGCCAACCAATCGCGTTCGACAGAAGTGGAACTACCTGAAGAAAAAGCTCATCAGAACAATACCAAACTTAGCAACAGATGTTTAATCAGATAAACACATCTTTTGTATGATATTTTCTTGGAGGGGAAAAAAGGGGGGCTGCTTAAAACCACAGCATATCTAGGGTGTCCCAATACTAGTGGCTGCCATAGCTTCTGCACAGGTGGTGCTACCTGCAAGCTAATGTAGAACACGTAAACAATTAAGGCGAACTCGCTCCGGAGGAGTTTGTGAATTTTGTTGCGACGAACCATCCTCAGATACATAGGTTTCTGAAGCTATTGTTTCTCTGCTTGCTCCATGGGCTACTGCAGACATAAGTTTGGGCACATAACCAAGATATCCAACATGATCTGCAAGAGCGGGGTACATCCTGAGTAAAGAGACCGGGGAAGCAGAAAGAAGTAGAGGAAGTTCAGTGTCAACAGCTTGGCCATCATATTGTGAGGCGGCAACGGATGTAAGGTACTGATCCAGCAGCCCTTCAAGAAATCTCTTGGGATTTCTAAGTGGAAATTTGGGATCTTTCAGGAATAACCTAACATAGATCCCTCCAACCTAGACAGCAATACATGATGTAAGTCATTAAACAGAATTAGCGTTCTTTAGAACATCCATGTAATCAATCAAAAACAAAAGAGTACATCTGCAGCACACAGCAGTTATACCTGAGGTTCATTTCTCATCTCCTGTTGGCCATAGGCCTGCTCAGGTACATCCCAATCAACAACACGTCCTTTCACCTGTTCACGGTACAGATCCGAAGCCATAGTTGCTATTTGTGCAGACAACGATGCAGCCATTGCAGGAGTCCAGACTAGTTCAGGAGTTTTGTTGTTTGTTCAAGAGCAATCACAACTGCTTCACCAGGACCATCCCTGATTACCGAGACAAGGAAATCAGGCAGAAATCTTGCCAGACTTGTCGCCACTCTAGGCCCATGCATAGTCTGGCCAACAAGCTTCCCTAATAGCGAAGCTGCTGCGGCTCTTTGCTGCAACGGAATCTCTTCTACACAAAATTTCCATTTTAGAGCGCAAGATAGAATTCTTAAGAAACCGCTATCTATGAGATCAGCATACCTTGTATTGGCAAGAGAACTTCAAGAATGAAAACCAACCCTCCATGCTTTGCAGCTGCCCAAGCTAGCTCCGGCGTTGCTAAGGCATAGAGAACATGCAAAGCTCCTTCACGGCAGCTGGGAGATGAGTGAAGCAACTGTAATAAAACAAGCAGACCAGAGCTATCTGCGACCATTGCTTCCACACAAGGTGCATATGTAGTCAACCGTGACAAAACAAGTAGACATAGCTGAGGGATGTTGCTTGATGAAGAAACAGGAAGAGAAAAGCATTCAAAGAGGGGAATAGCTTCTCCTTTGTGGAGACCACTGAAGCTAAATTCAGATTCTTTGTCAACAAGTGCTGAAATTACAGAAATTACAGAAAAAAAGGTGTCAAGGGTGACTAAAAAAGTGTCAGACGAAAAACCACCAGACTTCTACCTGAAGGGATAGCAGACCGTATTGAAGATTTTCAACTAGTTCCAAATCCTCCCTCTCCAAGCTTTTCCCATCAAGTGATGCTGAAGAATCATCAGATGCTGCTCGGCAGATCCATCAGTGGTTACATCACTATTAACATGAGTATCCATGCTTGCAGCGGGTGCATTATGGACTAGAAGTGATATAAAATCAACAAGGGCAAGACAGAAGTCCTCAGGCTTAGTAATTTCAAAATCTGGTTGATCATTATAGACTCTCAAGTATACGTTGCCAATATAGAGCTCCTTAGATAATGCTTCATAAACAAAGGAATGCGAATCTTTAAGGTCATATGAACCATGATGACTAAGGCTTGGACACTGCTCTTCCAAAAATTTCAAAAGTTCTACTCAGGTGGAGGAATTCCAGATTATCTGTAAATGAAAGATCAAGTGAAACTATGTCATGATATCTGAGAGTCCCACAAGGTCATCAACTATGGCATAGAGCATATACAAATGGCCGTCACTTGGAACTACAGTATATGTGTTTAAAACATTTTCAATCTAGATAGTTAAGGAAAGTAACACCCACACCCCAATTATTATCAGAAAGACAACCTATATATAGATTAGAATTATAGCTTGCACATAATAGATACCCTTTTCTTAATCATTATGCAAAAAATAAAACCTTCAGGCTCGTGAAAAGAACTTCTGGTGCAAAAGCTTCTTTTCTTGTTTTTTTTTTTTTTTTATGGGGTGGGGAGGAGGAAAATGTGCAAATAGGTTTGCATATCAAACATAAGAAATGCATGGAAACTTCACAACTAGTCATAGATAGGAAGGGCATAGATTTTAAGGCCCAACACCAAATTTCTTTGATCAGACAAGATAGATAAGAAGATACTCTATTAGATGCAAACAAATAACCTCTTCCCTTAAAGAACCAATAGTTCACCTGCAAGAGATTCTTTGAATTAAATACTATGTCCAATGCAAAAGACAGTTCAAAGAAAATTAAGTTTTCTAAATTTAAATGCAGAACATCCAGAATACATTCACGCCACCACACCACCCGGATTTGCTAGTAAACAAGAAAATAGGGAAAAAAAAAAAATGAAACTTAAATCAGTTATAGAATCTTCATGACAACTACATACCAAGTTGTTAAAGCCAATTTGAAAACTTTTAATAACACAAACATGTAGAACATATTGCTTTCCTCTCTTTTTTCCCCCAATTATCTACTTCTAATAGAACCAACAAAGTACTTACAAAAGAAGAAGAAGCAAATATTGCCTACATATCAGAAAAGGTATGTTAAGAAGCCTGCCCCGTTATAGTGCTCTGAGTTTCACAACATTCAAAGAAAATATGCAGATATTGATGCAGGAAGATGAGGCAATGCTCAAGTGGCACCCAATACGTTTTTTCTTTGTCAAAATGCAAAATCTGCAGCATTTACCTCAGGGGACTCCAAGTTTGAGTTTAATGTGAATAGGAGGTCTTTTGCAAATTTATTTTTCAGCATGCTTGCAAGTTTAGGGGTTAGTAAAGCTCTAAGGGCATCAGCTGCAGCCTGATTGTAGGGTGTCGGGATCTCCTCGTCAACCAAACCACTAAGCCTTGACAAGGCATGAGATGCTTTTACAGCATGTATGTTTTTTGCTATTTGAACGCTAGTTCCAACACCATGTGCATCTGTCTTATCTGATTCCTCCGCCGTCGAATCATATTGGAGCAACAATGGTATAAGGTACCTGAACAAACAAAAAGTGACCCTATAAAATCACAAGTTTTTGAAATGGACCTGGATTCAAAAAAAAAAAAATCCACCTGAGAAAGACCATAACATCACGATAAAGCAGTTTGCAACAGTGGAGTGGTTTTTAAGATATAACAGGCACATAGCAGCTGATGCAGAGGCCTTCAAGTTCACAATGTTCATAAACCATAAACTTCCACAGTGCCACAGAATAAAGAAATTTTGTCTTTTAAAGAATAGTCACCATAAAGTACCTTCAACACAATAGTTCCAAGATTTTTGTTCAATTTTAAAATAAAAGTTGGACTCTCTTCGCAAGCAAATTGACTCGACAAAAGGTACCGAACAAATAAACATTAACTCTATGAACCCTCAAGTTTGTAAATGGGCCTCGATTCAAGTAACAGACCACAAGAGAAAACTATAACATCAAGGCACGGCAGTTTTTTGAGAAACATCGGACTGGTTTTTGTAAGATGTAACAGTCATGTGCCAGCTGATGCAGTGGCTTCAAAATTCAGATTGTTCATAAAGCTTAAGTTTTCACACTTCACGTAGAAAAAGTATATTCTGGCATTCAAAGAATAGTCACCACAAAGCATCTTCAACACTAGAGTTCCAACATTTTCTTCAATTTAAAAAAATAAAAATATGACCACCTTCACAAGCAAATAAGTTTTCTATACAAGCTCAGACAGAAACAGAGAAAATGCCAGCAACAAAGTCATCCACATGAGCACAAAGAGCATTATAAATAGACCAATATGGCTAGCTTCATTATTCAATATCCATATATGAGCTACAAAGAATTATATGGGCAAAAGAGTGAAAAGTAATGAACGAATAGAAACTAAGTCACTAAGCAATATGTCACTTGGAACCAGGTTAGGCGATAAATATAAAAGGACGGTCAAGAAATCCATAACAGAAACAGTAGTGTTCTGTGAACTTCCAGAAACTAGAATCTCATGCTAGAAAACTGATGAAAGCATAATTATAACAATATAATGATCTATCTTACCACAGTACACCAGCCTTCAGAAGGGCATTTTGAATTTCAGAGGAGATAGAAAGGTGAGCAATGGTCTGCAGGGCAGCATCAATAGCAGCAGGAACAAGCTCAAGTGCAGTGCAATGAACAATGTCATCAACTAATCCTGAAAATTCGAGCATCTCAGTTCTCGCACTTTCAAACTGACACAAAACTGGAAAGGTTCGCATTATGTTAGCGACAATAGTAGCCGACGGTTCAGTGGCAGGAGTTGTTGGTTGGACCACACACATGCAACGGGAAAGGAGGGTTGCAAGAAGAGGTATTCCACCATCTCTCACAAGCTCTTCACCATTCCATGATGAAGACTCGCACCTGAAAGTTAAATATGTGGAAATAGCATAAGCAAAAGTACATTTACAAAGTATTATCTAAAGAAGAATGATATGGAAATTAAAGGCAGATGATGAATTTACGTCAACCAAACAAGTTCCGAGGATGCAACTAGAAGATGTGCTTGATCAGAGGAAAGAAAATTGTTATCATCCTTGTCCACTGTAATGGCACTTAAGAGCATAGGATATCCAGCATATTTGAATGGCATCAATACATTCCCATATCGCCTACATAGAATACACTGGCCCTTTAAGAGAAGCAACAACCTCCAAGTCTGGGGACCTTGCAATCCTTGCATGGTCACCTAAGGAAGAGGAATAAGAAAGCAGTAGATCACTAAAAAGAAAATATGAAACATGGAACTCAAATATGAAGAAATACAACCAATTAAAGAGGATTGCATTCCGGCCAAAGACATGCCTCATAAAAACCCTCATATGTAGGGTTCAACTTAGGAATTTTGTCCAACTTTGCTGATCATATTCCAAGAAGTTTACTGATTGCAGAATGAAATATTAGATGCAGGCAACAAAACCAAAGGGAAACATATGTAAGTAGTCCAAACCTCATAGGAAAGCCCTATGATTTACATTTTCACTCTTCCGCAAAAGCCACTTAGATTTATATATTTAAATTTATTTCTTGGTCCACACCTTAAATTGAGGTAGTATCATATCTAAGAATTAAATATACATATATATAGTCCCGTGTCCTTCCTAGTTCCAAGATATATTTAAAACCAATACCGATATCCATTTATATGTGTAAAAAAGCATTTGGCTCATCTTGACAGCATAAATACCTTTAGAGCAGTTTCTACCAGTCAAATAAACAGCTTAATTGTGAAAACGGTGTCTAAACAAGTCGACTAATTCATTTGAAATAAGATCTGGCAGCTTATAAGATCCCTTCTCTATATGTTCTTTCTTTTGCTCAAGCTTAATCATATAGTCTCCGTTTTTTATGAGTAACGACAGATCCTCACACAGGATCAAGGAATTTGGCATACCTGCAAGCACTCATAAGCATTCTGCACTGCCAGAAACTTCTCCCTCCCTTTAGGATTTTTGTCTGAATGATACTTCATTGCAAGTTTCCTATACTGTCTCTTGAGCTTTTCCTCATCAATATACTCAATCTGCTTTGATATATCAGGTATCTCCTCAACTGACTCAAAACTTGGTTTCTTAGGGGCGTCGTCTCTGGATACTTCATCAATGGAAATCTCTAGTATCTTGCAAGCTTCTTCTTCAGAAAGGTCCATTGGCCTTCAAGTTAACTCTTCTCTCCACATTACTAGCAATGATTGCAAAAACTCAACATGTTCAACAATAGGCCAATTAGGAAATCTAATTTCATCACATAAGTTTCGAAGATAATAACGATGACACCACATTTCATCTTTCAGCTCTGGATATGTCACTGGTGGCATTGGAGCATAGTCATATAAGGAATGAAAATGCTGTGACAATTTCTGAGGGAAATCACCAAGATGCTGAAGAACCTAATCAAATAAAACTGAGAGTTAAATGCAGCACTTATTTGCATTGAGGATGACTCAAGTACCACCATGTTTTAGAATGTAAATACTAAATGTTAACAAAAGATGCTTGGGGTGAAAGACAAGTAGCAAACTCCAGTTGCAGATTCAGGGCTACCTGACGGATCAGATTTTCTGCTCGCATCTTGTGTGTCCAAATAATATCAGGAGTGTCAGAATCAGAAACCATTGCTGCGGCAAAAGCAACTGGGCCACTATGTTCCAGTACATAAAGCAATGACTCAGGTAAGAGGCCGCCCAAAACACTTCATTTCGCCAAAGGTAGAGAAGAGGAAACTGCAGCTTCCTCACCACCATGAAAAGCTTGATAAACATGAGTCATTGAGAAGAGTTGGGCAATTGGAAGAAGATTAGATCCAGGGTAAGCCAGAGCAAAAGAAAATGTGCCTGTACTGTATAGTCGGATCATTGCTTTTGGGTTCCTAGTAACTATAGCTTTCAGCCAAGCAGCAACAGCATCAACAATAGTTGGTTCACCAGAAAGCATTGCCTGCACATAAGAAATAGAGGAAAGAGTTTGGTTCATTAACTGAAGCTCTGAAATTGAGAAACAATGTGCATATTGAGGGAGCCACCATCGAGCCACTGCCTAGTTCAGCTTAAAAACAAAAGAAAAAATAACGAAAACATCTCAAACCTGTATGGAAGGCAAAGAAAGGAACAAAAGTTACCCCACTTCCAAAGTGAAAGTGTTATAATATAATTACCATGAAAAGGCACAAGAGCATATGAAAAGTTGCATCGTTAAAACACCTGGAGTTTAAGGATACTAGTAAACGTGGATATCCTAAGTGCATATTACAGGGAAACTATATCTTAGTTTAAGGAGGTGCAATAGTTCCAGTGACCCTTCTACAGTTGTTTGCTCAATCAGTCTCCAATGTGTATCACATGTGACGATAAGCATAAATACCGGACAACTGACTCCCATTTTAAATGGCTTGCAAGGCAACCGGTTTATTGTAGGATAAAGCTCTGATCCTATTTTACTCTATGTGCCACACATCAATCTTTTATGTAACCAAGCTCATAACCAAAGGAATGCTTTAAGGGGCCCAGTGCTTTATGTACGTGAAAGAATGGCCTGCTCATTGAAGCGAGTAAAGATTGAGGGAAGGGAAAAACAAAATGAACAGCCCTTCATAATTCTTTTGAACCAACTTGTACCAGATCTACGTACAAGCAAAATTTAGAACTCTTTTAACAGAAGTCGGAAATGCTGTACCCCACCCTCGCATATCCATCAAGCATACACAACTATAGGTAGGTGTATCAAGTAAAGACTCCTTCCATGTCATTATTTGTCCCTTTGGCGCAGGAAAAACAGAAATTTCTCTACCATAGATATCCTATTTAAATAACAAAGTAAATAAGAAAGAACCTCGTTCAGTAACTAATTAATAATATATTTAGTCTAAGAAATGTAGATGATCATAAGAGCGAAAAATTCTTCGTTATCACAGTACAAATTACTTTATTTCATATTCTGTGGCGAAAAACTGCAACAGAATGATCATGATCGCAGTCTGTAGTCCAGTAATTAGTCTCTATAGAAACTAGATACTAATTCAACTCCATCAGTTCAGCAGTAGTTTGATATATAAACAACACTTCAGTGCTATTGAAGATCCCCCAAGATCCGCAAAGAGCTAGAGTAGTTCAATACAAGTCAGCAGACATGATGGAAACAGGAAGCACAAAGTTCATGGTGATCCTGATTGGCATCACGGTACCATTCTGGATGATACAGGTATAGACAAAAGGATACCAATTCAAGGCCTAAACCCAATGAACTCCAATTCTCAAATTGAACAGCCTGCTTAATTATTTCAAAGTTTCAGATCTAGATCTATTAACAAGTTGCATATTTCAGAGACCAAATGCAATAGAAGGGTTTTGGGGGTAGCTGATCATAAACCAATCTTGACTAGCATAATCATTCATGATACATGTACTCACAGAGCTTCACAACTCAGTAAATTACTAAATTAAACAATACTTGAGCACGGGCTTATCACTTTCAATCTTACCCAAACTGACTAAAAAAAAGTAATATCACTAATAACGTCTAAATAAGACCAAACTGTATAGAATATCCTAAATGTAGCATCAAACATCCCATCCCACAACAACGGACCAGAGCATTGTCCAAATAGTTAGATGCCAAAATCCCAGAGATTGCAATTGCATGCTCATGTACATAAGTTCAACAATGTACATAGCAACAGGCATATCATAATTCGAGAAAGGAATAGTAAAAGAATATGGGGACAGTATGTCTACTGTTGTAGACGATTTTAGTATATTGCCATTATTGCACTCAAAAAATCAAAACCATCAAGCATCCTCTAAAATGCTCTGATACTTTATGACTTAGAGATATCCACCAAATTACCTTCATTTAGCACCAACTAACATGCATCATTCTACCGCACACAGTAATTAGCATTCCAATTGTGATCAAAAGTCATATATTACATAAATGAAGCAATTATTTGCATATATTTCAATTTTAAATAATAATTATTATCTTACCATAAGTTTCTGCACAGGGGCATAACAAGAAAAGGAATGCCGGTAAAATACTAAATTTCCAAGAGACCATTTCTGCGTGATACCAGAAGAGGATCACACATAAGAAAAGAAAACAAACCTAGAACATAACGAGACTGCAAGATCATATGATAACTGGAAGCGAGACACCATTGGAGGACACCTAATAGCTGCACTATGTATTGCAGCTTCTCTTGCAACACTCGACGATTCAATATTAGCCATATCAGCAGCATCTCCACAATAATATCCTAAAACAATAAGATCGAATAAACAGAATAAGCACTTTAATTTCAGATATTGATATTAAATAACTTCTCTAGATAGATCAACATAAATATCGATAGGAATTAAAAGCCAGTACAAGCGACTTACCAGGACTAAACCCCGAGTGATAAGCTCTTGGGAAGTGACAACAAATTCTCGAGCTTTTTGCACCAGTAGTCAAGAAAAACATTGATTTAAGAGAGTGACTTACAATGCAACCAAAGATTAAATCACTAACGATGCAGAGCAACAAAAAGTAACACAGACCTAATTACAAATGATGGTATCTAATTGTATCTGTTGATTTTCAATGGATAAGAAAATCCCTAGCAGAATGCTAAGTCCTCAAAGGTACCTAAGATTTTTACAGTACTTATGTTCCATATATTCTTCTCATGATGTAATCTTTTTTTCATTTAAAACACCTTGCTGTGAGCTCATAACTCAATACCACCCAATATCTATTGTCGAATATGGACTTGAATTTTACTCCTTCAACACTTCAAGAGCATAAAAAGATAAATGCAGGAGAGCACTAACACACCTAGCCCCTCGAAAGAATAGCTCGCACTACCAATGAACTAATGAATGGGTTCTGCATAAGAGTGTAGGGGACAAATGGTAAAGATGATATGATAGCATATAAATAGTCACCTGCACCACGGAACACCAGCACTAAGAAGCACATCCAGGGACATCATCTGGTGTTCTCACCAAGTGTAGCAAATGTAACTGAAAGATATCTGATGAACTTCATTAAAGAGTTTAACAGAAGATGGAACACAAAAAAGGAATCTGATTTTATTATCAATTATTAGTTAACAATGATTCCCAACCTCACATACCTAGATAAACCGCATTCATGGGCCAGTATAGATTAGAAGTGAAAATTTATAATACTTGTCTATATGCACCATGGTAGACTTCTTTAACTCTTACATGCAAGCACATACATTTTCCTTTTAAGGGGCGGTCATGTAAGATGCACTTACTGCTATATACTGAACTTGCACCCTCACCCTGCTGGGATGGCAATCTAAAGGGAATAATTCATTAAGATTAAAGAAAACTATAATAATATAGAATTTAAATATTGTTGATACAAGGCCAGAATCTATCTCCTCCTCCTCCCAACCAAAAATAGTAGTCACATAAGAAAAGGCATGCCAAAGTAGAGGATTTTACACAAAAAAAAATTCAGCACCAAGAAATGTGACAATTTTTTAATAAATCAACAAAGAAAAGAAAGGACTGCCGCAATGTCATTAAAGTTATTGCCTCCAACAGAATGAAATACTATGTGCACATAATCTCAAAACACAAACGCCGCAATACATTATGCAAATGCTAACTTATCATAATGAGGGTAAGAGGCCAATCACATCACAACACTTCGTTTTGCCAAGTATAGAGGAGGACAATCAAGCTTCCACAAAATCTATAGATTTCAAAGTGTTATCATCCTCGATGCTAACACAATACCCTTTTATCTCCTCACATCTACCTAGTCGGGATGGATTTCGCTTTTCTTTCTTTTCTTTGGACACTAATGAATTTTTTTTCTTTTTTCTTCCCCTTTTGCTGTAGTCACGGCTTTTATCTTCTTTTTTTTTCCTTTGTTTTTGCCCGCGACATGTGTTCTTTAGGCCGTTTTCCGGTCTTTTGACGCGAATGACAACACTTGTGGTGAAGGCACCCGGTTACTCATCCAAAATACGTCGCATTCTGGCCTTTTGACGCGAATGACAACACTTGTGGTGAAGGCACCCGGTTACTCAACCAAAAGACGTTTTACCTAAAGTGCTTTGCATACTCATAGCTCCGGCCACCGTTTTACGTGAATAACAACATTTGTGATGAAGTTACCCAGTTACTAAGTGACCTAAACCAGCGGAGTAGATGTAATTTCCTTTTTCTTACTTTTCTTTCTTTCTTTCTTTTTTTTCTGGAAGGGGAAGGGCCTTTGAATTTTTCAAAATGGATGCATGTCCCATGTTAGGGATATAAGGATCAATCGGGTAGAGTTTTAGCAAACAAATATGATCTCACAAGAATCCTAAGATTTAGTAGAAGCAAAGATATTCCAACTCTCTTTCAAAGCAATTCAAAATGCATGAAATTATGCCACGACTCCACAGTTAATCAAGCAACAATCACATAACGCTAGTGCACATTCATGTCTCAATCTTATAACTTCCTAAATCACATTTATTTGTCAAATTACTAAAAAATAATATAAACGGAAGTAGTTTGATAGTAACTGGCAAAAGAAAACAAAACAAAAACAGTTTGATAGGATAACAAAAGATGAACAAAAATTTAAAAAAAGGTTACCCTCTGGTTCCTATGTGTTAATTAACACTACATATATGTCATGGGAATTCTTTACTTTTGAAATGGTTTTATCCCATTTGGGAGGTGAATTGGGCTGTTCAAATCAAAATTAGAATATGAGAAGTTTCATGTAATTTCAATTAAACCAAGAGTCCAATCCTAAAATGCTAAACAATTACGGACATCCCGACAACAAAATGTCTCACAGAGCTTGATATACCACAAAGAACACAATACACGTCGTTTACTTGAATGAGATAACATAAAAGCACAACCAAATTAAACAAGATGAGAAACACCCACACCACAGTAGTAAAGTAATTGAAAACCACTAAAAAAGCATCCAACACTATTTATCAAAGGAACAAACTTGCCATAGATAAAAAGAAAATCACAACCCCATAATGTAGATGATAAATATCAAGAACTCAAGATAACAATGCAAACATATAAAGGAATGCTTGATGGATGAAATGAAGAGTGAAAGCCAAGAAAATGATCAACTGTTTACCACCATTATCACTTTGCAAAGACTTTCTAGTTTCTGTGTCATTGTTTTCAAAGACGTCTTTGCCACCTCATACACCTTCATCCAGCATGCATGAAGACATAAGAAAAACAGATAATTTTGAAATTCCACAACCAAACTGCATGTTCACAAGAGGAATTAGTGTACTGTGCATCATTCGCTATTGTTGGATAAATAAATTACAAATAGAACTTACTTCTAAAGTCTTCATGAATCCTCAAGCTCTACCGCCTTCTTGGACCATTCCTCCGAACCTTCCTTAAACGAGTGTACAAGCTTGGTTACAATGTGGTCCAGAAACATTGAAACACAAAGACGTTGACAAATGCATTAGATGTGGCAAATGTCTACACACACACACATATATATATATGAACAACCAATGCATTGCTTAAAGAGATAAGTAGTTGTTAAGACGAAGCCTTAACCAACCATCAATCATGAACTTATAAGGGCATCATACAACTAAGAACAACATGAATCATTACATACACACAAAGTCACAAACACAGCCAAAAGTGACACTCTTATAAACAAGACCGTCGTGCTTTGTTATATTGATCGCCAGCATGGTAAGTCCTCAAAGGTACCTAAAAGATTTTGACAATACTTATGTTCCATTTATTCTCCTCCCAATGTCATTGTGCTACTAGTGCTTAACTTAATACCACCCAATCTCCATGCCCAAATATTATACTCCTTCAACCCTTGAACAACATTAAAAAGATAAACATAGGACGAGGACCAGCCCACCCATCCACTCAAAAGAATAGCTAGCACTACCAATGAACTAATGAATCGGTTCGCATAAGTTTCAGATCTATTAACAAGTTGAATATTTTTAGAAAAAAAAAAATGGTAGCTGATCATAATTCAATCTTGAGTAGCATAATCATTCATGATACATGTACTCACAAAGCTCCACAACTCAGTAAATTACCAAATGAACATATTTGAGCAGAAGCTCATCAGCTTCAATATTACCCAAACTGACTAAATACAGGAATATCACGAATAACGTCTACATAAGACCAAACTGTACAGAAAATCCTAATTTGAGGATTGTTCAAACAGCAGAACAGCCTCGCACTCACAATATGGTATTAGATGATGAATGTATTCAACTTGGAAAGGAGACTGAACTGTTCGTGGTAATAACCAACAATGATAAACTGTGAAGGACCTTAAAACCATCAGAAATTGAAGCTGGTTCTTGAATTAGAAGATAAAGAGGGATGAAAATTGGATTTGGACAGGTCAAGGGGACCAAACATCATAAAAGAAAAAGTGGCTTCCATTAAAACTTCATGTAATAGAATTCATCATTCAAAAAGAACTAGCATGGTTCTGAAAATTAACTGATACAAGTCATAAGAAAAGCGGAAATCTCTGCTCACCAGATGCATACGAGATTATTTGCCTTTTCAATGGTGAAATATAATGAGCCCCTTGGAAGGCAGCAGGGCGCAGTGCATTGAGTGGTCTGAAATCAACGGAATATGCCTTCTGAAAGCCATCCAGAATTGCCATCATTGTCGAGTTTGCAGGTCTCCTGTCTGATTTATATCCTCTTAGCAATGACACCTGAGCAACCATGGAACGCTCATGATTTAGATAAATGTTCATGTCTTACAAATTGTCATATCGTAAGAGCTGGAATAACAAAGGAAGATTAAGGGATAATTATACAGGCACATACCCTCAGGTTTGGGTATTACGGATTAAACGAAAAAAAGAAAAAAAAAAAAAGAGGGAAAGGCCTATGAAGCATGATAATAAAGATCTATGAAGCACTTTATTCTCCACAACACACCTAAATGAAAACCACAAACAAGATTATCTGTGAACATTACAGGTTTCATCACAGAAGGAGACAGCTGCAGAATTGTGCTTACCCTAGTATTTCTTTGTTAATGTCTCTGGCATTGTACCTTGTATATCCAAAGCCAGTGTAATCCCAAACCTAGAAGAAGACATTCATCAAATTCAGATGTAAACTGTTCCAACAATCCTTAGCAACTTTTTTCTAATTTTAAGTAGAAGAAAATTACTGACCATATGATATTATATAGAGCAAGTTAAACACATTAGGATTGTCAAAGCAAAAATTAAATAAAAGAAGCACTAGAAAGCAAGATAAAGATGACATGTAAGATGGAGGGAGAAAGTATTTGCAAGGAAGTGAGAGCAAACTTAGGACATCAACAGAGAGTATTCCAGTATTCCTTCTTTATCTATCAATATATGAACAATGAGAAAATATTGGGCCAAGAAGGATTGTTCAAACAGCAGTAACATTTCGCAATACCATAATTTGAGGCCTCCTCCTCGCTCTGTCTCTCCCCCCTGCTTTTCTTGGTTTTCTTTAGTCTATTCTTTTGGGTGAGAAATGAACACAAGAAAAAAGAAATGAAGGTGAGAGGGTTTCACCATGTGAGTGTCGGTGGGGTTTGATGATGGGGAGAAAATGGTGGTTTAAGGGTTTTTACCAGCGGGGTTTTCCTTTCTTGGATTTGTACCCACATTCGCAGCTGCTTCTCCCGCAGGTGCTGCCGTACCATCACATTCGAACCTTTGACTCGGCCATACCACCATGAACTTCACCTGCTTTCTTTAACTTTTTTCCTCGAAGAAGTGAACAGAGGACAAGGGAAATGGTTTGATGGTGGGGTTGGGTGAGGGTATTTTGGCGGTGGGAGGACGGAACTGCGGCGTCTCTCCTTCGCCGGCTTTGGCTTTCTTGGAGGGAGAAAATGAGGGGTATTGTTTGAGGTGTGAGAAGAAGAATTGCAAGAGGTGTGACGGCCTTCCTCGTACCTGCAACATCACCCACTTGCCTCATCTGCTTCTCCACATTCAGCAACATCTCAATTTTCGCCTCCAAATCTCCGCCACCATTTTCCTACAAAATTAAACCAAAACATTCGATAAATCACAGCACGAGATACAAAATGGGTAAGCCAACAATATTGTATAAGCTAATTGGAAATCAGGAATGCCATTTGCTTACCATTTCGATCGAATAGATACGACCAATTGGGGAATTTTTCGTGCATCGATGAAAAACAAAACCCTAGAGAGAGGGAGAGAAAGAGGAGAGAGTTGAAATATGGTTTACCATGCGACCATCTTACCACTAATAAAACTTTTACAAAATTATAAAATTTTTATTATACATTTTGACCCCTGACTTACGTTTATTATAACAAAAGTCCCCGTAAAAAAATAATTTAGTGTTGACAGAACAAAACACCCTTTTAACATATTTTTATATTTTTTGTTTCACTTCCTAAGTATATTTAATTAAAAAATCTCTCTCAAAACTACTTTTAGTAATTTTAAAATTTTTACTGAAATTTATATTTAAACAATAATGTTCAAAATGTATAGCTTTATATAAACTATATAATACATAAAAAAAAGTTTACAAGTTCAATATGAAAATATGTTTTACAAAGAAAATTATTTACAAGCTCAATTTAATTTTATAAAAAAGTATATTATATAACTTATAATTTTTATATTAAATTACATGCATAAATATTTAAAATATAGCAGTCTGAATTATATAGCCCATACTATAAGAACCTTGCCAAGAAATAGCAATATTGTATGATAAGCTTAAGAAGAATCCATCATCACTCATAAAATATTTTTTTTGGGTAAAGGTAAGTTTCATTATGTAGAAATAGTACAGTACAACAGTGAATCGGTTATCCCTCGATAGGCCAAGGGATACGCTATAGTCTATAGAGAGCACATGTACTAATGGAACTAGAGATATTAATACTCAAAATTCTCTGCCTAACATCATCGATAATGAAAGAAGCCAATACATTTGCCGTATGCTCAGTTTGTTGGAACCGTCTGCAGTTTCTTTCACGCCATAAGTGGTAAACGAATGATCCAAGGAACGCTCGGTATGCAGCATTGATGATATGCTTCCCTCTCCATTTTCTCGCTGCCCATTCCACATCCGTTGCCCATGCTCGATTGGGCCAGGAAAATCGAATAATTTCTCGTATTGCTGAAAGGCATCTTCTGCTGAAGCGACATTGGAAGAATAAATGAGAATGTGTCTCAACTGCATCCTCATCACAAAGTATACATCCTCTCATGTGTATGAGCCATGGTTTGTCCGTCGTTGGTAATTTTTCCTAAATAGCCATCCATAAGATAAAAGTATGCCGTGGAATCTTCAACGAACCCGAAAGTAGTGAAGACCAGCCTACTTTTGGTCCAGTCGGGCTGATAAGTCGGTACAGAGCTTGGGCGGTGAGTCGCCCATCCAGAAAACGCCAAATGATTCTATCATCTCCTTCATGAATCTGGGGTAATGTATTGATAATCTGAAGGCATTTCAAATCTGTGATGATGGGCCAGTGCCATTGGCTCTCATCAATAACTGTATGGAGCTTGGTGGAACCGTCTAGCCCAAGTAATCTCGGTCCTTTTGGAAATCTAGTGATCAGGGGTCCAAGGTGATGCCATGGATCCTTCCAAAGATAGAAGGTCCTACCATCACCAATATGAAACTCCACCATTGGTTGGATAAGTCTGCGTAGACGAAGTAGCTTTCTCCAACCCCACGATCCTCCCTTCTTGTCAACTGTCCAAATGGAATTATTTCGTAGTCATCCGAGCTGTAGCCACTCAATCCAAATAGACGTTCGGTCACATCTAATGACATCACACAGTTTCATTGTCATTAGGGCTCGGTTGAGAATACCAATATCTTTAATTCCTTGGCCCCCTTCCCCAACTGGCTTGCAAACACATCACTTATAAAAAATAATAAAATATTATATAACTTATATATTTTTATATTAAATTACATGCACAAATATTTAAAATATAGCATATCATCACTCATAAAATAATAAAATTACAAGTTCAATATGAAAATATGTTTACAAAGAAAATTATTTACAAGCTCAATTTAATTTTATAAAAAAATATGTTATATAACTTATATATTTTTATATTAAATTACATGCACAAATATTTAAAATATAGCATATCATCACTCATAAAATAATAAAATATTATAGATTAATTATATCAACAAAGTAGCATATTTTATAGTACGTATACATAAATGTTCAAAATAATTTTTTAGATGATGTTGACAATTCCTCTAGAAAAAAACTTCACTATATATAACAATACAAAATAAAAATTATGTAAATCTTTTAAAAATTATATAAAATAAATGAATTGAAAATTTATAGAGTTTATTCAAATTATCATACTAATTACAAAAATTATAAATTTTGGATAATATTTATTTTAAATAAAAAATTATAATAATTCAGATTACATTTTTTGGTGATGACTATAATAAACATATTTTTGAGGGTGCAAACAATAAGGGTATTTTTGTTATAAAATTTTTGGTCCATATTATGAGAGAGTTTGTTATATTTTATAGTTTAAAGGGGTATATATGACGATTTTATGTATACTTTAGGTGTGGAAAGTGCATTTGACCCAAAATTTTATTTTATTTTATTTGACATTTTCAATCGAAGATTTTTACAATCAAAACTAGTCTAGTAAGTTCCTTTCACTATTTTTTTTTTATATTTATACATTTGGTTGTTTTTGTTATAAATGTTATTAACTCAAGTTTTTATATATATATATATTTTATTTTGTTGTGAAAATATGTCATAGCAAAATAATATTGCTATTGTTATTTATTTTAGAGGTCAACGGATTGATTCATATGATTATCAGTTATGATCACTCTTTAGTCATATTTATGAAAATATATATTTTTTTGGGTAAATATAAATTTAATTAACTAAATAAAAATAGTACAACACTGTGTTCATGAGTTGGTCTCTCCCGTGACAAACCATGGGATATGCCATAGTCTGTATAAGGCACATGTGCTAACCGAGTAAGCTAGATTAATACTAAGTATCCTCTGCTTTACATCATTAACAATCAAGGAGGCCAAAGTGGTCACTGTTCTTTGTTGATGCTCGAATCGTCTTAGATTCCTCTCCCTCCAAATATGGTAAACACAAGAAGCTAGCAATGCTCTATAAGCAAGGTTGACAATGTGCTTGACCCTCCATTTTTGTGCTGCCCAATCAATGTCATTTGCCCAATCTCGGTTGGGCCATGGAAATCGAACCAATTTGCGGATCTCGGAAAGGCACCGTCTACTATATCGGCATTGGAAGAAAAGGTGAGTATGATTCTCCATCGCCCCATCACACAAGACACAATCACCAAGATGAGATAGCCATGGTTTGCCCGTCGTTGGGAGTTTGCCAAGAATTGCCATCCATAAAATGAAGAGGTGACAAGGGATCTTACAGGAGCCCAAAAGTAGTGAAGCCCAGTCTACTTTCGTCCCTGGTGGATCAAATAATCTAGTAAGGGCCTTAGTTGAGGGTTGTCCACCGTCCACTCTCCAAATAATACTGTCTGCTTCTCCATGGATTGGAGGTAGTACATGAGTTATTTCGAGGCACTCGAAATCCGTGATAGTGGGCCATCGCAATTCACCTCCACAAATGATCGAGCTAAGCTTGGTCGACAAATCCAGTCCCAATAGGTTCGGAGCGCGTGGGAATCTATCAATAAGTGGCCTAAGAGGGTGCTATGGATCCTGCCATATATAGAAACTCGTTTCCATCTCCAATACAGTAATCCACCACTGGGCGAATGTAACTTCGAAGACGTAGCAATTTCTTCCAACCCCATGAACCCTATCATCCCGTACTGTCCAAACAGAGGTGTTTTGTAACCGACTAGCGTACAACCAGTCCACCCAAATTGATGTCCTCTCGCATCAGATTACATCACAGAGTTTCTTGCTCATTAATGCCTGATTTAATGCAACATCCCTGATTCCTTGGCCTCCCTCCTTAACAGGCCGACACACGTCATTCCATGCTACCTTTGCGTATCCACTGTTCCCCGTTCCTTTCCATAAGAAAGCTTGTAGTCTTTTCTCAATTTCTTTAATGATTTTCTTCGGCAAAATGAATGCAGAGGCCCAATAAACACCAAGTGATGTGAGCACAGATTTTAGAATTTGCACTCTTCCGGCATATGAAAGTGCAAGCCCCTCCCACCCAGCAACACGTTGGTCAATTTTTGTCAATAACAGTTGGCAATCCGAAAAAGACAATTTAGAAAATAGGAGAGGAAGACCAAGGTACCTCATCGGCAGTTGCCCTTCCTGGAACACAAGTAAAGTCAGCATATCTTCTCTCAGTCCCTGTGTTGACCCTGAGATGATAAGATGACTCTTTTGGACGTTCAACTTCAGCCCTGACCATCCAGCAAATCGATCAAGTCCCATTTTGAAAACACCGATGGATGTAATGTCAGCCTTGCTTAACAATTGTAGGTCGTCAGCGAACCCAAGCTGGAACACACGCGTTGCTTTGCAATTCCAGTGAAACGTAAAAGGGCCTTCTTGATCAATCAACTAGAGAAAACCCAAGTGTAGCACCTCCATGATGAGCACAAATAAGCACGATGAAAGAGGATCCCCCTGTCGTATCCCTCTGGCTCCCGTGAAGAATCCATGGGGCTTTCCATTGAGCCCGACTAAGAAAGATGTTGTAGTGACACATTCCTCAATCCACCTGGTAAATATGTTTGGGAACCCAAATAGCTCAAGAACAACAGACAAAAAGTCCCACTCAATCGTATCATACGCCTTTCTAATATCCACTTTTAGCGCACATCTGGGAGGAAGGCCTGTCTGGTTGTATCTCGAAAAGAATTCCTAGGCTAGCATAATATTATCACTGATACTTCTGTCAGGCACAAACGCCGTTCGACAGGGGCTAATGAGTTTGTCCGAAACCACACTCAATCGTTGGACAATGAGTTTGGCGATAATCTTATAAAGCACATTATAGCAAGAAATGGGTCGAAAATCACTTATGGACATTGGGGAGTGAACCTTCGGTATAACTGCCAGCAAAGTGGTGTTGATTTGTTTCAAGAGCCTCCCAGTATTAAAGAAATCCAACACCGCTTCCGTTACCTCCTGTCCCACAATCGGCCATGCCGCTTTAAAGAAACTTCATGAGTACCTATCGGGCCCCGACAGTTTATCCTCAGCAATATCAAACACTGCATGTTTAACATCAACCGAGGTGAAAGGCAATAAGATAGAGTTGGCCTCGTCGTCTGTCAGCAAATGTCATGCCCATGGTCTAAGGAACCGGAGATGAACCACATCCCATCGTCTCTCTCCTCCTTGCAGGTTCTGGAAGAAGGAGACAAATTCATTTACCACCGCCTGTTGCTCCATATGGGTGACTCCGTGTTCATCGTTAATTTGCAACATTCTCCTTGCTGTCCTTCGTTGTGCAATCTTGTGAAAAAAAAAACCTGGAGCATTGGTCACCCCCCTTCATCCACTCCATTTTAGCTCTCTAACGAAGCATGATTTCCTCTAGCTTCATCGCCTTGTCCAAAATCATTCGACAGCAATGCTCTAGGTATAAGAACAAGTCCTCCTGTCTGTTCGAGCTGACCAGAATTTGTGCCGCTTCAAGAAAACCCTTAGCTAACTGCACATTATGCGATAAATCACCTTTATTCCTCCTCTGTTCTCAGAAAATTGGTTTCAAAGCTTTTAGTTTTCGAGTCACCGCGTACATCGGTATGCCAACTATCTTATGTGCCAAACGCTCTACACACTGGGAATGAATTCTGGTGAGAGGGTAAGATAATTATCAAATCGGAACATACCTCCCAACTGCTGTTGTCGGTCCCCGTACAGGACCATCGGTGAGTGATCCGAGGTACGTGGTGTAAGGCTCGAGTAGGACAAAATGCATAAAACCCCCTGTGTTTTAAAAAGTATACAAAAAGCACCCCCTGTTTTCAGAATAGGCTAAAACCCCCCTCCTGTTTTGTTTTAGTCAGCTCACGTGCCCTTTTTGAAAACGAGCACTAACGGCATTATTTTTCTTCCTAATTTGACCGTTATAACCCTGTTGTCTTTATTGCTCTTTGACTACAGTCAAAGAGTGAATTCGAAGAGAGAGAAAGAGTTACAGCGAGACTAGAATTACTAAAGTAAAAAAACTAGGGTTTTGTGGGTTTGCGATTGAGAGGGAGAAAACGAGGGAATTTGATCAAAAAACTTGTGTTTCTTTACCCTAAATAGAACAAAAAACACTGATTTAGATTTTGTAAGTTAGATTTAGGGTTTGTGCTTGAGGAGAGGAGAGTTCGTTCGTGTTGTTGAAGAAGAACCGGTAAGTTTAATTTTTTATGTTCTTTGAGAAATTGTTGTAATTCTTGCAGAGTTTACAGAAATTTTTCTATTTTTGTTTGGTATTCCATTTGCTATTCTAGAATCCATGTCCTCTTTCTGTCTATTTGGTGTGTATATATATATATATATATATATGCAAACTTTTTATTTGGTATTCTATTTGTTGTTTTCAGAATTTGATATTGATACTGTGATATTGTTTTATTCATCAAATAAATGCATATCGTTCAAGTTTCGAGAGGTGATGCCTTAATTTTGCTTTAACTACAAGTTAGTATAAAAAGGAAAATAAATTTGCTTTAATAAAACAATGCAAAACAGCCAAATTTTGAAAGTTCTCATAATTCGACGAAACTTGACCCAAACGTTGGTTTAGACCCAAGCATTTGTGTGATAAATTCGCTAAAAGTAATAATACCTACAAGTCAGTATAAAAGGGAAATAAATTTGCTTTAATAAACCTTACAAAACAGCTAAATTTTGAACATTCTCATAATTCGACGAAACTTGACCCAACCGTAGGTCTAGACCCAAGCATTTGTGTTGTAAATTTGCTAAGCGTAATAATAACTACAAGTTAGTATACAAGGGAAACAAACTTGCTTTAATAAAACCGTGCAAAACAGCTAAATTTTGAACGTTATCAGAATTCGACGAAACTTGACCCAACCGTTGGTTTAGACCCAAGAATTTGTGTTGAAAATTTTCTAAGCATAATAATAACTACAAGTTAGTATAAAAAAGAAACAAACTTGCTTTAATAAAATCGTGCAAAACAGCTAAATTTTAAACGTTCTCAGAATTCGACGAAACTTGACCCAAACGTTGGTCTAGACCCAAACATTTGCGTGGTAAATTTGCTAAGCGTAATAATACCTACAAGTTAGTATAAAAGGAAAATAAATTTGCTTTAATAAAACTATACAAAACAGATAAATTTTGAACGTTCTCAAAATTTGACGAAACTTGACCCAAACGTAGGTCTAGACCCAAGCATTTGTGTTGTAAATTTGCTAAGCGTAATAATAACTACAAGTTAGTTTAAAAGGGAAACAAACTTGTTTTAAAAAAACCATGCAAAATAGCTAACTTTTGAACGTTCTCAGAATTCGACGAAACTTGATCCAATCGTTGGTCTAGACCCAAAAATTTGTGTAGTAAATTTCCTAAACGTAATAATACCTACAAGTTAGTATTAAAGGAAAACAAACTTGTTTTAATAAAACCGTGTAAAACAACGATATTTTTTTGAACGTTCTCAGAATTCGACGAAACTTTTCCCAAACGTTGGTTTAGACCTAAGCATTTGTGTTGTAAATTTGCTAAGCGTAATAATAACTACAAGTTAGTATAAAAGGGAAACAAACTTGCTTTAATAAAATCTTGCAAAACAGGTAAATTTTGAACGTTCTCAGAATTGGACGAAACTTGACCTAACCGTTGGTCTAGACCCAAGCATTTGTGTTGTAAATTTGCTAAGCGTAATAAATAACTACAAGTTAGTATAAAAGGGAAACAAACTTATTTTTTTTTTTGGGTAAATGTAAATTTCGTTAATAAAAAAATAGTAGTACAGTACAACATGTGATCATCAATTGGTTTCTCCCTTCAACCCAAGGGATACGCCATAGTCTATACAATGCTCGTGTACTGACTAACGAATCAAGATTAGCGCTGAGAATCGTCTGCCTGACATCATCAATGACTAGTATACTAAGAGTAGCCGGTGTCCGCTCAGTCTGTTCAAATCTCCTCAAGTTCCTCTCCCTCCATATGTGTTAGACACTCGTTGCAAGTAGTGAGCGGTAGAGAAACAAACTTGCTTTAATAAAACCGTGTAAAACAGCTACATTTTGAACGTTCTCAGAATTCGATGAAACTTGACCCATACGTTGGTCTAGACCAAAGCATTTGTGTTGTAAAATTGCTAAGCGTAATAATAACTATAAGTTAGTATAAAAGTGAAACAGACTTGTTTTAATAAAACCGTGCAAAACAGCTAACTTTTGAACGTTCTCAGAATTCGACGAAACTTGACCCAATCGTAGGTCTAGACCCTAGAATTTGTGTGGTAAATTTGTTAAGCTTAATAATACCTACAAGTTAGTATAAAAGGAAAATAAACTTGCTTTCCTAAAATAGTGCAAACTAGCTAAATTTTGAACGTTCTCAGAATTCGACGAAACTTGTCCCAAACGTTGGTCTAGACCCAAGCATTTGTGTTGTAAATTTCCTAAGCGTAATAATAACTACAAGTTAGTATAAAAGGGAAACAAACTTGCTTTAAAAAAACCGTACAAAACAGCTAAATTTTAAACGTTCTCAGAATTCGACGAAACTTGACCCAAACGTTGGTCTAGACCCAAGCATTTGTGTTGTAAATTTGCTAAGCAAAAATAATACCTACAAGTTAGTTTAAAAGGAAAACAAATTTTTTTTAATAAAACCATGCAAAACAGCTAACTTTTGAACGTTCTTAGAATTCGACGAAACTTGACCCAATCGTTGGTCTAGACCCAAGAATTTGTGTGGTAAATTTCCTAAGCGTAATAATATCTACAAGTTAATGTAAAAGGAAAACAAACTTGTTTTAATAAAACAGTGCAAAACAGCGATATTTTGAACGTTCTCAGGATTCGACGAAACTTGTCCTAACGTTGGTCTAGAGCCAAGCATTTGTGTTTTAAATTTTCTAAGCGTAATAATAACTACAAGTTAGTATAGAAAGGGAAATAAATTTGCTTTAATAAAACAATGCAAAACAACCAAATTTTGAAAGTTCTCATAATTCGACGAAACTTGACCCAAACGTTGGTCTAGACCCAAGCATTTGTGTGGTAAATTTGTTAAGCGTAATAATACCTACAAGTCAGTATAAAAGGAAAATAAATTTGCTTTAATAAAACCGTGCAAAACAGCTAAATTTTGAACGTTCTCAAAATTCGACGAAACTTGACCAACCGTAGGTATAGACCAAGCATTTGTGTTGTAATTTGCTAACGATAGAGTGAAGTTATGTCGGGGAATCTTCAACGAACCAGAAAGTAGTGAAGACCATCCTACTTTCGGTCTAGGTGGACAGAAAAGTCTGTATAGGGATTGTGTAGTGGGTCGTCCCTCTGAAAACCGCCAGTTGATCCTGTCATCCCCTCCATGAATCTGAGGTAAAGTGTAAATGATGTCCATACATTCCAAATCAGTAATGAAAGGCCACTGCCATTCCCTCAGGAATGACGACTTGTAGTTTGGTGGATTCATCAAGTCCTAAGAGGCTCGGTCCTCGTGGGAATCTAGTAATAAGTGGGCCCAAGTGGTGCCACGGGTCCTTCCACAAGTAGAATGACCTCCCCTCTCCAATAAGAAACTCCATCATAGGTAGGATAGAGCTACGAAGTTGGAGCAGTTTTCACCATCCCCATGATCCTCCCTTCTCATTAATTGTCCAAATTGAAGTGTTGTGTAATCGTCCCTGCTTCAACCACTCAACCCATATAGATGTTCGGTCACATCTGATAACGTCACATAACTTCTTTGCTAGTAAGGAACGGTTAAGGATACCGATATCCTTAATTCCTTGACCTCCTTCTTTAATTGGTTTACACACATCCTTCCACGCTACCTTGGCGTATCCCGACGTAGAAGTGCCTTTTCATAGAAAAGTTCTGAGGCGTTTCTCAATTTGTTTAATAATAGCCTTCGGTAAGATGAATGTAGACGCCCAATAAATGCTCATTGCTGATAGTACGAATTTAATGATTTGTATACGTCCAACATATGATAATGAAATTCCTTCCCAGTCATTAATGCGAGCATCAATTTTCAATAAAAGTGGCTGACAATTGGATATAGACAATCTAGAAGACAGTAGAAGGATACCCAAGTACCTCATTGGTAGTTGGCCCTCCTGGAAGCCCATAATTGCTAAAATCTGATCCTTCCAGCCTTGTGCTGATCGAGAGATAATGACATGGCTTTTTGTACGTTCAGCCGAAGTCCCGACCATTCTGCAAATCGGTCCAACCCCATCTTGAAGGTCCTGAGAGAATCCAAGTCAGCTCTACAGAAAAGCAGGAGATCATCTACGAATCCCAATTGGAAGACTTTGGCCGGCTCACATTTCCAGTGATAGGAGAATTGCATATCCTACTCAATAAGTTGCACTAATCCCAAATGCAAGACTTCCATAACGAGAACAAAAACATAGGGAGATAGAGGGTCTCCCTATCTTAATCCATGTGCTCCTGCAAAGTAACCGTGAGGGTTTCTATTAAGACCAATCGAGAATACCGCCGTCGTTACACACTCCTCAATCCACCTGGTGAACGTTTGGGGGAAACCAAATAATTGCAAGACCGCAAGTAGGAAGTCCCACTCCACAGTATCATATGCCTTCCTTATATCGACTTTCAGGGTGCAACGAGGTGGGAGCCTCACCTGGTTATATCTCGTGAGCAATTCCTATGGCAAAAAAATATTGTCCCCAATGCTACGCCCTGGAATAAATGCTCCCTGATAGGGACTAATTATCTTGTCCAGAACCACACTCAACCGTTGGACAAGTAATTTCGCAATAATTTTGTATAACACATTACAACACGAAATTGGTCTAAAATCACCAACAGTAATAGGAGTGCGTACCTTTGGGATTAGTGCCGAAAGTGTGGAGTTGACTTGTTTGAGTAGTTTACCGGTACTAAAGAATTCCAGTACCGCCTTTGTAACTTCCTGTCCCACCACTGGCCAGACTGCTTTAAAGAATCCTGATGAATATCCATTAGGTCCTGGTGCCTTGTCCTCTGCAATGTCAAATACTGCTTGCTTCACATCATCCGGTGTAAATGCCAATATAAGCTGGCCAGCCTCCTCATTAGAAAGAACATGTCTTGACCACGGTCTGAGAAAGCCAATATCCAACGTTATCTGTCGTCTGATACTGCCTAAGAGATTTTGATAGTAACGGACAAATGCATTGATAATCTTTTTTGGTTCAGTGTGGATGGTCCCATTATCATCATTTATCTGCAGTATCCTCCTCGCCACCCTTCTTTGGGCAATTTTACGAAAGAAAATCCGGGAGCATTAGTCACCTCCCTTCATCCACTGTATCTTGGCTCGCTGATGCAGCATGATTTGTTCCAGTTTTGCTGCTTTTGCATATACCAGGCGGCAGTAGTGTTCTAATTGTAAAAAGGCCTCATTCTGTCTATCTGAGCTCACCAGCTGTTGTGCCTCATCTAGAAAGCCTTTAGCTAATTGAATGTTTAGAGTCAAATCCCCCTTCTTCCTCCTTTGTTCCCTGAAGATCGACTTCAATGCTTTAAGTTTACGTGCTACCGCAAACATAGGAACCCCAATGATTGTATTATGCCAAATATTCTGCACACTGGGGATAAATTCAGGTAAGTGCGTTAGGTAGTTGTCAAATCGAAACATATCTCCAGTTTGATTTTGCCTGTCCCTATGCAGTACAAGCGGCGAGTGGTCAGAAGTTCGCGGTAAAAGGCTATGATAACATGAGGAGGGAAACCTCGAAAGCCATCTATCATTAATGAGAATCCGATCCAATCTCTTTCATAGACTCCGAGAGTTCATGCTGCAATTATGCCAAGTATACCATTCCCCCTGCATAGGCAATGGCATTAACCCGGCCTCCTGGATACCAACATTGAATTCTTCCATGGCCATCCTTATATCATCAGAAGCTCCACACACCTCATTCATTTCTCGGACCGCATTGAAGTCCCCCCCCACCAACCAGGGCTCATCCGAGTGTTCCCGAGCTAATGTTTCCAAGGTATTCCATAAACTTCTGCGATCAATCATCTCAGAGGCACCATAAACAATAGTGATTATGAGGGATTCACTATCAGCCCTATGAGTGACACGACAATACATAAATTGATTCCCTAAATCAAGAATATGAACATCCACAACATTCTCATCCCACGCTACCCAAATGCGGTTACTCACAGTTGCATAATCAACAAACCATTTCCAATGAGGAAGCAAAAACGACTGAATATGCATGACATTATTAATACGAACACGAGTTTCTAATATGCCCATAAAATGTAACCTGTATTTCGAGATAAGGTCCTTTACTACGAGCTGATGGTCTCTCTTATTCAGCTTCCGGACATTCCACACCGCGAGATTCAACATGGATCACTACTAGAGGGGCTGCATGTGTTAGGACCCCTAGTATTCTCTTCTGCGTCGTCCAATGAATTCAAAGCATCAAAAGGATTATAAATAACCACTTCCTTACCCTTCTCCTTCTGCGATAAGGTGTAACGTTTATTCTGTTTTGTATCTTCATCTCCTCTCGCTTCATCATCTACCTCAACCACGGTTTTATGTTTCTTTTCTCTCTCCTTGGACTGGTGGAGGGGGGACATTGGCTTTTGGTACATACACTTTCACCGGGGGCTTTGTCTGTTTCTGAGGTTTGGTCAACGAACACTTCTTCTCCGAGTGACCTAATGTCATGCATCCTGTGCACTTAGGGGGAAGCCATTTATACTCGATGTCAACCTTGCATGGGGTTTCCCCGCCATCTTCATCTGGCGTCATTATGATAATATGTTTTGCCAATTTCTGAGTAACATCAATCATCACGCATACACGAGCGAGTCCAGTTTCGTGCATGCCCTCGTTATCGCATCAGGGTATAGAGGCTTACCCACACCGCTAGCAACAGTACTCAATCCTTCCGTCGTCCAGAATTCCAATGGAAGGTGTCGCAGTTTTATCCAGACAGGCACTTGTGTATGCTTCAACTTTCTCATAGCTATACCCGGTTCTCACTTTTGTAATACAATTGGTTGTCCCTGAAACAGCCATGGCCCCCCTTTTATGACCTCCTCCATATCAATTTCTGTTTTAAATTGGAAGAAAAAGAAGCCATTAGCAGTTGCTGTGACCTCTCGTAGCGCCGGCCAAACCGAATGGGCAAACTCCTTCAAGTGGTGATAGTATGGCCGCTTTCCCATAAAGTATCCCACTGCCATAGCCTTCCATCGTTTGGATCCGTCACGCACAGTATCAAGTGAAGGACAAACTACAACCTCCCCATTTTGCGTCGTTGGGGCAATGAAAGATAGCGTTTTCCAGGACGAATTGTTGAATGCATCAACAATTTTATCATTAACAATCCCATTAGAACTGGTGTGAAGCGGAATGTTCCCAATAAATAAAGGAACGGGTGCCAATTTTTTACCCAAGTTGCTGTTTTTTTCTTCCATATAACTGCTGATGTCAGCCCTAGGATTGATGACATCAACAGTTGTGTAAGCAGTGACATCAATCCTAGCATCATGGAAGACATCAGCCCTTGCATCAGGGATGACATCAGCCCTTGCATCAGGGATGACATTAGCCCTACCAGCCGCCATCTCATTCTCCAACTTACCATCCTTGTCACCCACTTCCGCTGCCACTTCAGCTCCAGCCGTATCCACATAGGCGTCCACGTCAGCTTTCTGGCACACGTCACCGGTCGCCGGAGAAGTCACCGGCCACTCATCAAACCACCGGAAAAATGCGCCAGGAGCTCTGGTAGTTGCAGAATCGTTTGCAGCAGCTTTCCAACCACAGGGATTGGACGGACGACCAGAAAAACCTCCATTTCCACCAGTCGCCATCGCTGGAACGCGAACAGTCACCATCCCGGGGAGCTGGAGCGTTGCAGGCATCTTACCACCGTTTGCCCTGCATCTAGCGGGATAAGGCAGTGCAAAGCCTTACGAAGGCCTCCGGTCACTAGTCGTTCACGACCGCGCTCCACCATCGTCGTTTCACGCAGATTGGTGCCTTCTCCAAAACGCACTTGCCATCGGATTTTAAAGTCATTCAAAGCAGCCATGGATGCCTCATCGCCCTTGTCAATAACACGGTTGACAAGGTTCAAAAACTCGTCCAGGTTGAACGAGGAAGAAAATGATCCGACATGGACGCCTTTCAAGGTCGCGTCGCCTCCATAACCCAAATCTGCAGTCGCGATTTCAGCTCCCACACTCCCACCTTTCGCCGTCGACAGCCCATCCACGCCCAAGACAACCCTAGGGCTACCCTCAGCCGGCGGAAAAATGGCTGTTTCAACCAGCGGCGAAGGTCCCGACCTATCATCTTCTCCACCGCGCACAGCTGGATTTCCAAAAATTCATCCACGGTCGTTCTTCTTCCGCTGACCAGTCACTATTCCATCACCTTCGCTATCCACCGGAGCCTCGCCGGCGGTCTCCACGTCGCCGGCCGGATGTGAGGAAGATGACAAATTTGTATGTGAAAAATTAGAGAGAGAATTTTTTGGTTCCATTTTTTTCTACGCTTTATGCTTAGCAAATTTACGACACAAATACTTGGGTCTAGAGCAACGTTTGAGTCAAGTTTCGTCGAATTCTGAGAATGTTCAAAATTTAGTTGTTTTGCTCGATCTTATTAAAGCAAGTTTGTTTCCCTTTTATACTAACTTGTAGGTATTATTACGCTTATCAAATTTACCACACAAATTCTTCGGTCTAGACCTACGGTTGGGTCAAGTTTCGTCGAATTCTGAGAACGCTCAAAATTAGCTGTTTTGCACTGTTTTATTAAAGCAATCTTGTTTCTCTTTTATACAAACTTGTAGTTATTATTACGCTTAGCAAATTTACCACACAAATGGTTGGGTCTAGACCAACGTTTGCGACAAGTTTCGTCGAATTCTAAGAACGTTCAAAATTTAGCTGTTTTGCACAGTTTTATTAAAGCAAGTTTGTTTCTCTTTTATACAAACTTGTAGATATTATTACGCTTAGCAAATTTACAACACAAATTAACGTTCAAAATTTAGCTGTTTTGCACGATTTTATTAAAGCAAGTTTGTTTCCCTTTTATACTAACTTGTAGGTATTATTACGCTTAGCAAATTTACCAAACAAATTCTTCGGTCTACACCTACGGTTGGGTCAAGTTTCGTCGAATTCTAAGAATGCTCAAAACTTGGCTATTTTGCACTATTTTATTAAAGCAAGTTTATGTCTCTTTAATACTAACTTGTAGTTATCATTGCGATGTTTGGGTCTAAACCAACGTTTGGGTCAAATTTCGTCGAATTCTGATAACGTTTCAAATTTAGCTATTTTGCACGGTTTTATTAAAGCAAGTTTGTTTTCTTTTTATAGTAACTTGTAGTTATTATTACGCTTAGCAAATTCACAACAGAAATCTTTGGGTCTAAACTAACGTTCGGGACAAATTTCGTCGAATTCTGAAAACGTTCAAAATTTAGCTGTTTTGCACGGTTTTATTAAAGCTAATTTGTTTCCCTTTAATAGAAACTTGTAGTTATTATAACGCATAGCAAATTTACCACACAAATTCTTGGGTTTAGACCTACATTTTGGTAAAGTTTCGTCGAATTTTGAGAACGTTCAAAAGTTAGCTGTTTAGCACTATTTTATTAAAGCATGTTTATTTCCCTTTTATACTAACTTGTAGTTATTATTACTCTTAGCAAATATACAACACAAATACTTAGGTCTAGATCTACGCTTCGTTCATGGTTCGTCGAATTCTGAGAAGGGTTCAAAATGTAATTGTTTTGCACGATTTTATTAAAGCAAGATTGTTTCCCTTTTATACAAACTTGTAGTTATTATTACGCTTAGCAAATTTACCACACTAATTCTTGGGTCGAGATCTACGTTTGGGTCAAGTTTCATCGAATTCTGAGAATGCTCAAAATTTAGCTGTTTTGCACTGGTTTATTAAAGCAAGTTTATTTCTCTTTTATACTAACTTGTAGTTGTTATTAAACTTAGCAAATTTACCATACAAATGCTTGGGTCTAGACCTACGTTTGTGTTAAGTTTAGTCGAATTCCGAGAATGTTCAAACTTTAGCTGTCTTGCACGGTTTTATTAAAGCAAGTCTGTTTCCCTTTTAAATTGACTAGTAGGTATTATTACGATTAGCAAATTTACCACACAAATTCGTGGTCTAGGTATACGGTTGGGTCAAGTTTCGTCGAATTCTAAGAACGCTCAAAATTTAGCTGTTTTGCACTACTTTATTAAAACAAGTTTGTTTGCCTTTTATACTAACTTGTAGTTATTATTACGCTTAGCAAATTTACCAAACAAATGGTTGGGTCTAGACAAACGTTTGGGTCAAGTTTCGTTGAATTCTGAGAACGTTCAAAATTTAGCTTTTTTGCACGATTTTATTAAAGCATGTTTGTTTTCATTTTATACTAACTTGTATTTATTATTACGCTTAACAAATTTACAATATAAATTCTTGGGTCTAGACCAACGTTCGGGACAAGTGTCGTCGAATCGTTAGAAGGTTCCAAATTTAGCTGTTTTGCACGGTTTTATTAAAGCAAGTTTGTTTCCCTTTTATACTAACTTATAGTTATTATTACGCCTTGCAAATTTACCACACAAATTCTTGGGTCTAGACCTACGTTTTGGTCAAGTTTTATCGAATTCTGATAACGTTCAAAAGTTAGCTGTTTTGCACTGTTTTATTAAAGCATGTTTATTTCCTTTTTATACTAAGTTGTAGTTATTATTACGCTTAGGAAATATACAACACAAATGCTTGGGTCTAGACCAACGTTTGGGACAAGTTTTGTCGAATTTTGAGAACGTTCAAAATTTGGCTGTTTTGCACAGTTTTATTAAAGCAAGTTTCTTTCCCTTTTATACTAACTTGTAGTTATTATTACGCTTAGCAAATTTACCACACAAATGGTTGGGTCTAGACCAACGTTTGCGAAAAGTTTCGTCGAATTCTGAGAACGTTCAAAATTTAGCTGTTTTGTACGGTTTTATTAAAGCAAGTTTGTTTCTCTTTTATACAAACTTGTAGTTATTATTACGCTTAGCAAATTTACAACACAAATTAACGTTCAAAATTTAGCTGTTTTGCACGGTTTTATTAAAGCAAGTTTGTTTCCCTTTTATACTAACTTGTAGGTATTATTACGCTTAGCAAATTTACCAACCAAATTCTTCGGTCTAGACCTACGGTTGGGTCAAGTTTCGTCGAATTCTAAGAAAGCTCAAAATTTGGCTGTTTTGTACTGTTTTATTAAAGCAAGTTTATTTCTCTTTTATACTAACCTGTAGTTATCATTGCGCTTAGCAAATTTGCCAAGCAAATGTTTGGGGTTTAAACCAACGTTTGGGTCAAATTTCGTCGAATTCTGATAACGTTCCAAATTTAGCTGTTTTGCACGGTTTTATTAAAGCAAGTTTGTTTTCTTTTTATAGTAACTTGTAGTTATAATTACGCTTAGCAAATTCACAACAGAAATCTTTGGGTCTAAACCAACGTTCGGGACAAATTTCGTCGAATTCTGAAAACGTTCAAAATTTAGCTGTTCTGCACGGTTTTATTAAAGCTAGTTTGTTTCCCTTTTGTAGAAACTTGTAGTTATTATTACTCATAGCAAATTTACCACACAAATTCTTGGGTCTAGACCTACATTTTGGTAAAGTTTCATCGAATTTTGAGAACGTTCAAAAGTTAGCTGTTTAGCACTATTTTATTAAAGCATGTTTATTTCCCTTTTATACTAACTTGTAGTTATTATTACTCTTAGCAAATATACAACACAAATGCTTAGGTCTAGATCTACGCTTTGTTCATGGTTCGTCGAATTCTGAGAAG
Organism: Sesamum indicum; assembly: GCF_026168435.1. Taxonomy (NCBI): domain Eukaryota; kingdom Viridiplantae; phylum Streptophyta; class Magnoliopsida; order Lamiales; family Pedaliaceae; genus Sesamum; species Sesamum indicum. Next base: position 16,101,420 of record NC_142664.1, on the reverse strand, counting down.
GGTTCAAAATGTAACTGTTTTGCACGGTTTTATTAAAGCAAGATTGTTTCCCTTTTATACAAACTTGTAGTTATTATTACGCTTAGCAAATTTACCACACTAATTCTTGGGTCGAGATCTACGTTTGGGTCAAGTTTCGTCGAATTTTGAGAATGCTCAAAATTTAGCTGTTTTGCACTGCTTTATTAAAGCTAGTTTATTTCTCTTTTATACTAACTTATAGTTGTTATTAAACTTAGCAAAATGCTTGGGTCTAGACCTACGTTTATGTTATGTTTTGTCGAATTCCGAGAATGTTCAAACTTTAGCTGTTTTGCACGTTTTTATTAAAGCAAGTGTGTTTTTCTTTTATACTGACTTGTAGGTATTATTATTATTAGCAAATTTACCACACAAATTCGTGGTCTAGGTATACGGTTGGGTCAAGTTTCGTCGAATTCTAAGAAAGCTCAAAATTTAGCTGTTTTGCACTGGTTTATTAAAACAAATTTGTTTGCCTTTTAACTAATTTGTAGTTATTATTACGCTTAGCAAATTTACCAAACAAATGGTTGGGTCTAGACAAACGTTTGGGTCAAGTTTCGTTGAATTCTGAGAACGTTCAAAATTTAGCTGTTTTGCACGATTTTATTAAAGCATGTTTGTTTTCATTTTATACTAACTTGTATTATTATTACGCTTAACAAATTTACAATATAAATGCTTGGGTCTAGACCAACGTTCGGGACAAGTTTCGTCGAATTGTTAAACGTTCAAAATTTAGCTGTTTTGCACGGTTTTATTAATGCAAGTTTGTATCCCTTTTATACTAACTTGTAGTTATTATTACGCCTTGCAAATTTACCACACAAATTCTTGGGTCTAGACCTACGTTTTGGTCAAGTTTCATCGAATTCTGATAACGTTCAAAAGTTAGCTGTTTTGCACTGTTTTATTAAAGCATGTTTATTTCCTTTTTATACTAAGTTGTAGTTATTATTACGCTTAGGAAATATACAACACAAATGCTTGGGTCTAGACCAACGTTTGGGACAAGTTTTGTCGAATTTTGAGAACGTTCAAAATTTGGCTGTTTTGCACAGTTTTATTAAAGCAAGTTTCTTTCCCTTTTATACTAACTTGTAGTTATTAATACGCTTAGCAAATTTTCCACACAAATGGTTGGGTCTAGACCAACGTTTGCGACAAGTTTCGTCGAATTCTGAGAACATTCAAAATTTAGTTGTTTTGCACGATTTTAATGAAGCAAGTTTGTTTCTCTTTTATACAAACTTGTAGTTATTATTACGCTTAGCAAATTTGCAACACAAATTAACGTTCAAAATTTAGCTGTTTTGTACGGTTTTATTAAAGCAAGTTTGTTTCCCTTTTATACTAACTTGTAGGTATTATTACGCTTAGCAAATTTACCAAACAAATTCTTCAGTCTAGACCTACGGTTGGGTCAAGTTTCGTCGAATTCTAAGAATGCTCAAAATTTGGCTGTTTTGCACTGTTTTATTAAAGCAAGTTTATTTCTCTTTTATACTAACTTGTAGTTATCATTGCGCTTAGCAAATTTGCCAAAGAAATGTTTGGGGTCTAAACCAACGTTTGGGTCAAATTTCGTCGAATTCTGATAACGTTCCAAATTTAGCTGTTTTGCACGGTTTTATTAAAGCAAGTTTGTTTCCCTTTTATACTAACTTGTAGTTATTATTACGTCTTGCAAATTTACCACACAAATTTTTGGGTCTAGACCTACGTGTTGGTCAAGTTTCATCGAATTCTGATAACGTTCAAAAGTTAGCTGTTTTGCACTGTTTTATTAAAGCATGTTTATTTCCTTTTTATACTAAGTTGTAGTTATTATTACGGTTAGGAAATATACAACACAAATGCTTGGGTCTAGACCAACGTTTGGGACAGGTTTTGTCGAATTTTGAGAACGTTCAAAATTTGGCTGTTTTGCACAGTTTTATTAAAGCAAGTTTCTTTCCCTTTTATACTAACTTGTAGTTATTATTACGCTTAGCAAATTTACCACACAAATGGTTGGGTCTAGACCAACGTTTGCGACAAGTTTCGTCGAATTATGTGAACATTCAAAATTTAGTTGTTTTGCACGGGTTTATTAAAGCAAGTTTGTTTCTCTTTTATACAAACTTATAGTTATTATTACGCTTAGCAAATTTACAACACAAATTAACGTTCAAAATTTAGCTGTTTTGCACGGTTTTATTAAAGCAAGTTTGTTTTCCTTTTATGCTAACTTGTAGGTATTATTACGCTTAGCAAATTTACCAAACAAATTCTTCGGTCTAGACCTACGGTTGAGTCAAGTTTCGTCGAATTCTAAGAATGCTCAAAATTTGGCTGCTTTGCACTGTTTTATTAAAGCAAGTTTATTTCTCTTTTATACTAACTTGTAGTTATCATTGCGCTTAGCAAATTTGCCAAGCAAATGTTTGGGGTCTAACCAACGTTTGGGTCAAATTTCGTCGAATTCGGATAACGTTCCAAATTTAGCTGTTTTGCACGGTTTTATTAAAGCAAGTTTGTTTTCTTTTTATAGTAACTTGTAGTTATTATTACGCTTAGCAAATTCACAACAGAAATCTTTGGGTCTAAACCAACATTCGGGACAAATTTCGTCGAATTCTGAAAACGTTCAAAATTTAGCTGTTCTGCACGGTTTTATTAAAACTAGTTTGTTTCCCTTTTATAGAAACTTGTAGTTATTATTACGCATAGCAAATTTACCACACAAATTCTTGGGTCTAGACCTACATTTTGGTAAAGTTTCATCGAATTTTGAGAACGTTCAAAAGTTAGCTGTTTAGCACTATTTTATTAAAGCATGTTTATTTTCCTTTTATACTAACTTGTAGTTATTATTACTCTTAGCAAATATACAACACAAATGCTTAGGTCTAGATCTACGCTTCGTTCATGGTTCGTCGAATTCTGAGAAGGGTTGAAAATGTAACTGTTTTGCACGGTTTTATTAAAGCAAGATTGTTTCCCTTTTATACAAACTTGTAGTTATTATTACGCTTAGCAAATTTACCACACTAATTCTTGGGTCGAGATCTACGTTTGGGTCAAGTTTCGTCGAATTCTGAGAATGCTCAAAATTTAGCTATTTTGCACTGGTTTATTAAAGCAAGTTTATTTCTCTTTTATACTAACTTATAGTTGTTATTAAACTTAGCAAATTTACCATACAAATGCTTGGGTCTAGACCTACGTTTGTGTTAAGTTTAGTCGAATTCCGAGAATGTTCAAACTTTAGCTGTTTTGCACGGTTTTATTAAAGCAAGTCTATTTCTCTTTTATACTGACTTGTAGGTATTATTATGATTAGCAAATTTACCACACAAATTCGTGGTCTAGGTATACGGTTGGGTCAAGTTTCGTCGAATTCTAAGAACGCTCAAAATTTAGCTGTTTTTCACTGGTTTATTAAAACAAGTTTGTTTGCCTTTTATACTAATTTGTAGTTATTATTACGCTTAGCAAATTTACCAAACAAATGGTTGGGTCTAGACAAACGTTTGGGTCAAGTTTCGTTGAATTCTGAGAACGTTCAAAATTTAGCTATTTTGCACGATTTTATTGAAGCATGTTTGTTTTCATTTTATACTAACTTGTATTTATTATTACGCTTAACAAATTTACAATATAAATGCTTGGGTCTAGACCAACGTTCGGGACAAGTTTCGTCGAATTGTTAGAACGTTCAAAATTTAGCTGTTTTGCACGGTATTATTAAAGCAAGTTTGTTTCCCTTTTATACTAACTTGTAGTTATTATTACGCCTTGCAAATTTACCACACAAATTCTTGGGTCTAAACCTACGTTTTAGTCAAGTTTTATCGAATTCTGATAACGTTCAAAAGTTAGCTGTTTTGCACTGTTTTATTAAAGCATGTTTATTTCCTTTTTATACTAAGTTGTAGTTATTATTACGCTTAGGAAATATACAACACAAATGCTTGGGTCTAGACCAACGTTTGGGTCAAGTTTTGTCGAATTTTGAGAACGTTCAAAATTTGGCTGTTTTGCACAGTTTTATTAAAGCAAGTTTCTTTCCCTTTTATACTAACTTGTAGTTATTATTACGCTTAGCAAATTTACCACACAAATGGTTGGGTCTAGACCAACGTTTGCGACAAGTTTCGTCAAATTCTGAGAACATTCAAAATTTAGTTGTTTTGCACGATTTTATTAAAGCAAGTTTGTTTCTCTTTTATACAAACTTGTAGTTATTATTACGATTAGCAAATTTGCAACACAAATTAACGTTCAAAATTTAGCTGTTTTGCACGGTTTTATTAAAGCAAGTTTGTTTCCCTTTTATACTAACTTGTAGGTATTATTACGCTTAGCAAATTTACCAAACAAATTCTTCAGTCTAGACCTACGGTTGGGTCAAGTTTCGTCGAGTTCTAAGAATGCACAAAATTTGGCTGTTTTGCACTGTTTTATTAAAGCAAGTTTATTTCTCTTTTATACTAACTTGTAGTTATCATTGCGCTTAGCAAATTTGCCAAGCAAATGTTTGGGGTCTAAACCAACGTTTGGGTCAAATTTCGTCGAATTATGATAACGTTCCAAATTTAGCTGTTTTGCACGGTTTTATTAAAGCAAGTTTGTTTCCCTTTTATACTAACTTGTAGTTATTATTACGCCTTGCAAATTTACCACACAAATTTTTGGGTCTAGACCTACGTTTTGGTCAAGTTTCATCGAATTCTGATAACGTTTAAAAGTTAGCTGTTTTGTACTGTTTTATTAAAGCATGTTTATTTCCTTTTTATACTAAGTTGTAGTTATTATTACGGTTAGGAAATATACAACACAAATGCTTGGGTCTAGACCAACGTTTGGGACAGGTTTTGTCGAATTTTGAGAACGTTCAAAATTTGGCTGTTTTGCACAGTTTTATTAAAGCAAGTTTCTTTCCCTTTTATACTAACTTGTAGTTATTATTACGCTTAACAAATTTACCACACAAATGGTTGGGTCTAGACCAACGTTTGCGACAAGTTTCGTCGAATTATGTGAACATTCAAAATTTAGTTGTTTTGCACGGTTTTATTAAAGCAAGTTTGTTTCTCTTTTATACAAACTTATAGTTATTATTACGCTTAGCAAATTTACAACACAAATTAACGTTCAAAATTTAGCTTTTTTGCACGGTTTTATTAAAGCAAGTTTGTTTTCCTTTTATGCTAACTTGTCGGTATTATTACGCTTAGCAAATTTACCAAACAAATTCTTCGGTCTAGACCTACGGTTGAGTCAAGTTTCGTCGAATTCTAAGAATGTTCAAAATTTGGCTGTTTTGCACTGTTTTATTAAAGCAAGTTTATTTCTCTTTTATACTAACTTGTAGTTATCATTACGCTTAGCAAATTTGCCAAGCAAATGTTTGGGGTCTAACCAACGTTTGGGTCAAATTTCGTCGAATTCGGATAACGTTCCAAATTTAGCTGTTTTGCACGGTTTTATTAAAGCAAGTTTGTTTTCTTTTTATAGTAACTTGTAGTTATTATTACGCTTAGAAAATTCACAACAGAAATCTTTGGGTCTAAACCAACGTTCGGGACAAATTTCGTCGAATTCTGAAAACGTTCAAAATTTAGCTGTTCTGCACGGTTTTATTAAAACTAGTTTGTTTCCCTTTTATAGAAACTTGTAGTTATTATTACGCATAGCAAATTTACCACACAAATTCTTGGGTCTAGACCTACATTTTGGTAAAGTTTCATCGAATTTTGAGAACGTTCAAAAGTTAGCTGTTTAGCACTATTTTATTATAGCATGTTTATTTTCCTTTAATACTAACTTGTAGTTATTATTACTCTTAGCAAATATACAATACAAATGCTTAGGTCTAGATCTACGCTTCATTCATGGTTCGTCGATCTCTGAGAAGGGTTGAAAATGTAACTGTTTTGCACGGTTTTATTAAAGCAAGATTGTTTCCCTTTTATACAAACTTGTAGTTATTATTACGCTTAGCAAATTTACCAAACTAATTCTTGGGTCGAGATCTACGTTTGGGTCAAGTTTCGTCGAATTCTGAGAATGCTCAAAATTTAGCTATTTTGCACTGGTTTATTAAAGCAAGTTTATTTCTCTTTTATACTAACTTATAGTTGTTATTAAACTTAACAAATTTACCAAACAAATGCTTGGGTCTAGACCTATGTTTGTGTTAACTTTAGTCGAATTCCGAGAATGTTCAAACTTTAGCTGTTTTGCACGGTGTTATTAAAGCAATTCTGTTTCTCTTTTATACTGACTTGTAGGCATTATTACGATTAGCAAATTTACCACACAAATTCGTGGTCTAGGTATACGGTTGGGTCAAGTTTCGTCGAATTCTAAGAACGCTCAAAATTTAGCTGTTTTTCACTGGTTTATTAAAACAAGTTTGTTTGCCTTTTATACTAATTTGTAGTTATTATTACGCTTAGCAAATTTACCAAACAAATGGTTGGGTCTAGACAAACGTTTGGGTCAAGTTTCGTTGAATTCTGAGAACGTTCAAAATTTAGCTGTTTTGCACGATTTTATTGAAGCATGTTTGTTTTCATTTTATACTAACTTGTATTTATTATTACGCTTAACAAATTTACAATATAAATGCTTGGGTCTAGACCAACGTTCGGGACAAGTTTCGTCGAATTGTTAGAACGTTCAAAATTTAGCTGTTTTGCACGGTATTATTAAAGCAAGTTTGTTTCCCTTTTATACTAACTTGTAGTTATTATTACGCCTTGCAAATTTACCACACAAATTCTTGGGTCTAAACCTACGTTTTAGTCAAGTTTTATCGAATTCTGATAACGTTCAAAAGTTAGCTGTTTTGCACTGTTTTATTAAAGCATGTTTATTTCCTTTTTATACTAAGTTGTAGTTATTATTACGCTTAGGAAATATACAACACAAATGCTTGGGTCTAGACCAACGTTTGGGTCAAGTTTTGTCGAATTTTGAGAACGTTCAAAATTTGGCTGTTTTGCACAGTTTTATTAAAGCAAGTTTCTTTCCCTTTTATACTAACTTGTAGTTATTATTACGCTTAGCAAATTTACCACACAAATGGTTGGGTCTAGACCAACGTTTGCGACAACTTTCGTCAAATTCTGAGAACATTCAAAATTTAGTTGTTTTGCACGATTTTATTAAAGCAAGTTTGTTTCTCTTTTATACAAACTTGTAGTTATTATTACGATTAGCAAATTTGCAACACAAATTAACGTTCAAAATTTAGCTGTTTTGCACGGTTTTATTAAAGCAAGTTTGTTTCCCTTTTATACTAACTTGTAGGTATTATTACGCTTAGCAAATTTACCAAACAAATTCTTCAGTCTAGACCTACGGTTGGGTCAAGTTTCGTCGAATTCTAAGAATGCACAAAATTTGGTTGTTTTGCACTGTTTTATTAAAGCAAGTTTATTTCTCTTTTATACTAACTTGTAGTTATCATTGCGCTTAGCAAATTTGCCAAGCAAATGTTTGGGGTCTAAACCAACGTTTGGGTCAAATTTCGTCGAATTATGATAACGTTCCAAATTTAGCTGTTTTGCACGGTTTTATTAAAGCAAGTTTGTTTCCCTTTTATACTAACTTGTAGTTATTATTACGCCTTGCAAATTTACCACACAAATTTTTGGGTCTAGACCTACGTTTTGGTCAAGTTTCATCGAATTCTGATAACGTTTAAAAGTTAGCTGTTTTGCACTGTTTTATTAAAGCATGTTTATTTCCTTTTTATACTAAGTTGTAGTTATTATTACGGTTAGGAAATATACAACACAAATGCTTGGGTCTAGACCAACGTTTGGGACAGGTTTTGTCGAATTTTGAGAACGTTCAAAATTTGGCTGTTTTGCACAGTTTTATTAAAGCAAGTTTCTTTCCCTTTTATACTAACTTGTAGTTATTATTACGCTTAACAAATTTACCACACAAATGGTTGGGTCTAGACCAACGTTTGCGACAAGTTTCGTCGAATTATGTGAACATTCAAAATTTAGTTGTTTTGCACGGTTTTATTAAAGCAAGTTTGTTTCTCTTTTATACAAACTTATAGTTATTATTACGCTTAGCAAATTTACAACACAAATTAACGTTCAAAATTTAGCTTTTTTGCACGGTTTTATTAAAGCAAGTTTGTTTTCCTTTTATGCTAACTTGTCGGTATTATTACGCTTAGCAAATTTACCAAACAAATTCTTCGGTCTAGACCTACGGTTGAGTCAAGTTTCGTCGAATTCTAAGAATGTTCAAAATTTGGCTGTTTTGCACTGTTTTATTAAAGCAAGTTTATTTCTCTTTTATACTAACTTGTAGTTATCATTACGCTTAGCAAATTTGCCAAGCAAATGTTTGGGGTCTAACCAACGTTTGGGTCAAATTTCGTCGAATTCGGATAACGTTCCAAATTTAGCTGTTTTGCACGGTTTTATTAAAGCAAGTTTGTTTTCTTTTTATAGTAACTTGTAGTTATTATTACGCTTAGAAAATTCACAACAGAAATCTTTGGGTCTAAACCAACGTTCGGGACAAATTTCGTCGAATTCTGAAAACGTTCAAAATTTAGCTGTTCTGCACGGTTTTATTAAAACTAGTTTGTTTCCCTTTTATAGAAACTTGTAGTTATTATTACGCATAGCAAATTTACCACACAAATTCTTGGGTCTAGACCTACATTTTGGTAAAGTTTCATCGAATTTTGAGAACGTTCAAAAGTTAGCTGTTTAGCACTATTTTATTAAAGCATGTTTATTTTCCTTTAATACTAACTTGTAGTTATTATTACTCTTAGCAAATATACAATACAAATGCTTAGGTCTAGATCTACGCTTCATTCATGGTTCGTCGATCTCTGAGAAGGGTTGAAAATGTAACTGTTTTGCACGGTTTTATTAAAGCAAGATTGTTTCCCTTTTATACAAACTTGTAGTTATTATTACGCTTAGCAAATTTACCAAACTAATTCTTGGGTCGAGATCTACGTTTGGGTCAAGTTTCGTCGAATTCTGAGAATGCTCAAAATTTAGCTATTTTGCACTGGTTTATTAAAGCAAGTTTATTTCTCTTTTATACTAACTTATAGTTGTTATTAAACTTAACAAATTTACCAAACAAATGCTTGGGTCTAGACCTATGTTTGTGTTAACTTTAGTCGAATTCCGAGAATGTTCAAACTTTAGCTGTTTTGCACGGTGTTATTAAAGCAATTCTGTTTCTCTTTTATACTGACTTGTAGGCATTATTACGATTAGCAAATTTACCACACAAATTCGTGGTCTAGGTATACGGTTGGGTCAAGTTTCGTCGAATTCTAAGAACGCTCAAAATTTAGCTGTTTTTCACTGGTTTATTAAAACAAGTTTGTTTGCCTTTTATACTAATTTGTAGTTATTATTACGCTTAGCAAATTTACCAAACAAATGGTTGGGTCTAGACAAACGTTTGGGTCAAGTTTCGTTGAATTCTGAGAACGTTCAAAATTTAGCTGTTTTGCACGATTTTATTGAAGCATGTTTGTTTTCATTTTATACTAACTTGTATTTATTATTACGCTTAACAAATTTACAATATAAATGCTTGGGTCTAGACCAACGTTCGGGACAAGTTTCGTCGAATTGTTAGAACGTTCAAAATTTAGCTGTTTTGCACGGTATTATTAAAGCAAGTTTGTTTCCCTTTTATACTAACTTGTAGTTATTATTACGCCTTGCAAATTTACCACACAAATTCTTGGGTCTAAACCTACGTTTTAGTCAAGTTTTATCGAATTCTGATAACGTTCAAAAGTTAGCTGTTTTGCACTGTTTTATTAAAGCATGTTTATTTCCTTTTTATACTAAGTTGTAGTTATTATTACGCTTAGGAAATATACAACACAAATGCTTGGGTCTAGACCAACGTTTGGGTCAAGTTTTGTCGAATTTTGAGAACGTTCAAAATTTGGCTGTTTTGCACAGTTTTATTAAAGCAAGTTTCTTTCCCTTTTATACTAACTTGTAGTTATTATTACGCTTAGCAAATTTACCACACAAATGGTTGGGTCTAGACCAACGTTTGCGACAACTTTCGTCAAATTCTGAGAACATTCAAAATTTAGTTGTTTTGCACGATTTTATTAAAGCAAGTTTGTTTCTCTTTTATACAAACTTGTAGTTATTATTACGATTAGCAAATTTGCAACACAAATTAACGTTCAAAATTTAGCTGTTTTGCACGGTTTTATTAAAGCAAGTTTGTTTCCCTTTTATACTAACTTGTAGGTATTATTACGCTTAGCAAATTTACCAAACAAATTCTTCAGTCTAGACCTACGGTTGGGTCAAGTTTCGTCGAATTCTAAGAATGCACAAAATTTGGTTGTTTTGCACTGTTTTATTAAAGCAAGTTTATTTCTCTTTTATACTAACTTGTAGTTATCATTGCGCTTAGCAAATTTGCCAAGCAAATGTTTGGGGTCTAAACCAACGTTTGGGTCAAATTTCGTCGAATTATGATAACGTTCCAAATTTAGCTGTTTTGCACGGTTTTATTAAAGCAAGTTTGTTTCCCTTTTATACTAACTTGTAGTTATTATTACGCCTTGCAAATTTACCACACAAATTTTTGGGTCTAGACCTACGTTTTGGTCAAGTTTCATCGAATTCTGATAACGTTTAAAAGTTAGCTGTTTTGCACTGTTTTATTAAAGCATGTTTATTTCCTTTTTATACTAAGTTGTAGTTATTATTACGGTTAGGAAATATACAACACAAATGCTTGGGTCTAGACCAACGTTTGGGACAGGTTTTGTCGAATTTTGAGAACGTTCAAAATTTGGCTGTTTTGCACAGTTTTATTAAAGCAAGTTTCTTTCCCTTTTATACTAACTTGTAGTTATTATTACGCTTAACAAATTTACCACACAAATGGTTGGGTCTAGACCAACGTTTGCGACAAGTTTCGTCGAATTATGTGAACATTCAAAATTTAGTTGTTTTGCACGGTTTTATTAAAGCAAGTTTGTTTCTCTTTTATACAAACTTATAGTTATTATTACGCTTAGCAAATTTACAACACAAATTAACGTTCAAAATTTAGCTTTTTTGCACGGTTTTATTAAAGCAAGTTTGTTTTCCTTTTATGCTAACTTGTCGGTATTATTACGCTTAGCAAATTTACCAAACAAATTCTTCGGTCTAGACCTACGGTTGAGTCAAGTTTCGTCGAATTCTAAGAATGTTCAAAATTTGGCTGTTTTGCACTGTTTTATTAAAGCAAGTTTATTTCTCTTTTATACTAACTTGTAGTTATCATTACGCTTAGCAAATTTGCCAAGCAAATGTTTGGGGTCTAACCAACGTTTGGGTCAAATTTCGTCGAATTCGGATAACGTTCCAAATTTAGCTGTTTTGCACGGTTTTATTAAAGCAAGTTTGTTTTCTTTTTATAGTAACTTGTAGTTATTATTACGCTTAGAAAATTCACAACAGAAATCTTTGGGTCTAAACCAACGTTCGGGACAAATTTCGTCGAATTCTGAAAACGTTCAAAATTTAGCTGTTCTGCACGGTTTTATTAAAACTAGTTTGTTTCCCTTTTATAGAAACTTGTAGTTATTATTACGCATAGCAAATTTACCACACAAATTCTTGGGTCTAGACCTACATTTTGGTAAAGTTTCATCGAATTTTGAGAACGTTCAAAAGTTAGCTGTTTAGCACTATTTTATTATAGCATGTTTATTTTCCTTTAATACTAACTTGTAGTTATTATTACTCTTAGCAAATATACAATACAAATGCTTAGGTCTAGATCTACGCTTCATTCATGGTTCGTCGATCTCTGAGAAGGGTTGAAAATGTAACTGTTTTGCACGGTTTTATTAAAGCAAGATTGTTTCCCTTTTATACAAACTTGTAGTTATTATTACGCTTAGCAAATTTACCAAACTAATTCTTGGGTCGAGATCTACGTTTGGGTCAAGTTTCGTCGAATTCTGAGAATGCTCAAAATTTAGCTATTTTGCACTGGTTTATTAAAGCAAGTTTATTTCTCTTTTATACTAACTTATAGTTGTTATTAAACTTAACAAATTTACCAAACAAATGCTTGGGTCTAGACCTATGTTTGTGTTAACTTTAGTCGAATTCCGAGAATGTTCAAACTTTAGCTGTTTTGCACGGTGTTATTAAAGCAATTCTGTTTCTCTTTTATACTGACTTGTAGGCATTATTACGATTAGCAAATTTACCACACAAATTCGTGGTCTAGGTATACGGTTGGGTCAAGTTTCGTCGAATTCTAAGAACGCTCAAAATTTAGCTGTTTTTCACTGGTTTATTAAAACAAGTTTGTTTGCCTTTTATACTAATTTGTAGTTATTATTACGCTTAGCAAATTTTCCAAACAAATGGTTGGGTCTAGACAAACGTTTGGGTCAAGTTTCGTTGAATTCTGAGAACGTTCAAAATTTAGCTGTTTTGCACGATTTTATTGAAGCATGTTTGTTTTCATTTTATACTAACTTGTATTTATTATTACGCTTAACAAATTTACAATATAAATGCTTGGGTCTAGACCAACGTTCGGGACAAGTTTCGTCGAATTGTTAGAACGTTCAAAATTTAGCTGTTTTGCACGGTATTATTAAAGCAAGTTTGTTTCCCTTTTATACTAACTTGTAGTTATTATTACGCCTTGCAAATTTACCACACAAATTCTTGGGTCTAAACCTACGTTTTAGTCAAGTTTTATCGAATTCTGATAACGTTCAAAAGTTAGCTGTTTTGCACTGTTTTATTAAAGCATGTTTATTTCCTTTTTATACTAAGTTGTAGTTATTATTACGCTTAGGAAATATACAACACAAATGCTTGGGTCTAGACCAACGTTTGGGACAAGTTTTGTCGAATTTTGAGAACGTTCAAAATTTGGCTGTTTTGCACAGTTTTATTAAAACAAGTTTCTTTCCCTTTTATACTAACTTGCAGTTATTATTACGCTTAGCAAATTTACCACACAAATGGTTGGGTCTAGACCAACGTTTGCGACAAGTTTCGTCGAATTCTGAGAACGTTCAAAATTTAGCTGTTTTGCACGATTTTATTAAAGCAAGTTTGTTTCTCTTTTATACAAACTTGTAGTTATTATTGCGCTTAGCAAATTTACAACACAAATTAACGTTCAAAATTTAGCTGTTTTGCACGGTTTTATTAAAGCAAGTTTGTTTTCCTTTTATACTAACTTGTAGGTATTATTACGCTTAGCAAATTTACCAAACAAATTCTTCGGTCTAGACCTACGGTTGGGTCAAGTTTCGTCGAATTCTAAGAATGCTCATAATTTGGCTGTTTTGCACTGTTTTATTAAAGCAAGTTTATTTCTCTTTTATACTAACTTGTAGTTATCATTGCGCTTAGCAAATTTGCCAAGCAAACGTTTGGGGTCTAAACCAACGTTTGGGTCAAATTTTGTCGAATTCTGATAACGTTCCAAATTTAGCTGTTTTGCACGGTTTTATTAAAGCAAGTTTGTTTTCTTTTTATAGTAACTTGTAGTTATTATTACGCTTAGCAGATTCACAACAGAAATCTTTGGGTCTAAACCAACGTTCGGGACAAATTTCGTCGAATTCTGAAAACGTTCAAAATTTAGCTGTTCTGCACGGTTTTATTAAAGCTAGTTTGTTTCCCTTTTATAGAAAGTTGTAGTTATTATTACGCATAGCAAATTTACCACACAAATTCTTGGGTCTAGACCTACATTTTGGTAAAGTTTCATCGAATTTTGAGAACGTTCAAAAGATAGCTGTTTAGCACTATTTTATTAAAGTATGTTTATTTCCCTTTTATACTAACTTGTAATAGTTATTACTCTTAGCAAATATACAACACAAATACTTAGGTCTAGATCTACGCTTCGTTCATGGTTCGTCGAATTCTGAGAAGGGTTCAAAATGTAACTGTTTTGCACGGTTTTATTAAAGCAAGATTGTTTCCCTTTTATATAAACTTGTAGTTATTATTACGCTTAGCAAATTTACCACACTAATTCTTGGGTCGAGATCTACGTTTGGGTCAAGTTTCGTCGAATTCTAAGAATGCTCATAATTTGGCTGTTTTGCACTGTTTTATTAAAGCAAGTTTATTTCTCTTTTATACTAACTTGTAGTTATCATTGCGCTTAGCAAATTTGCCAAGCAAACGTTTGGGGTCTAAACCAACGTTTGGGGTCAAATTTCGTCGAATTCTGATAACGTTCCAAATTTAGCTGTTTTGCACGGATTTATTAAAGCAAGTTTGTTTTCTTTTTATAGTAACTTGTAGTTATTATTACGCTTAGCAGATTCACAACAGAAATCTTTGGGTCTAAACCAACGTTCGGGACAAATTTCGTCGAATTCTGAAAACGTTCAAAATTTAGCTGTTCTGCACGGTTTTATTAAAGGTAGTTTGTTTTCCTTTTATAGAAAGTTGTAGTTATTATTACGCATAGCAAATTTACCACACAAATTCTTGGGTCTAGACCTACATTTTGGTAAAGTTTCATCGAATTTTGAGAACGTTCAAAAGTTAGCTGTTTAGCACTATTTTATTAAAGTATGTTTATTTCCCTTTTATACTAACTTGTAATAGTTATTACTCTTAGCAAATATACAACACAAATACTTAGGTCTAGATCTACGCTTCGTTCATGGTTCGTCGAATTCTGAGAAGGGTTCAAAATGTAACTGTTTTGCACGGTTTTATTAAAGCAAGATTGTTTCCCTTTTATATAAACTTGTAGTTATTATTACGCTTAGCAAATTTACCACACTAATTCGTGGGTCGAGATCTACGTTTGGGTCATGTTTCGTCGAATTCTGAGAATGCTCAAAATTTAGCTGTTTTGCACTGCTTTATTAAAGCAAGTTTATTTCTCTTTTATACTAACTTGTAGTTGTTATTAAACTTAGCAAATTTACATAACAAATGCTTGGGTCTAGACCTACGTTTGTGTTAAGTTTAGTCGAATTCCGAGAATGTTCAAACTTTAGCTGTTTTGCACGGTTTTATTAAAGCAAGTCTGTTTCCCTTTTATACTGACTTGTAGGTATTATTATGATTAGCAAATTTACCACACAAATTCGTGGTCTAGGTATACGGTTGGGTCAAGTTTCGTCGAATTCTAAGAACGCTCAAAATTTAGCTGTTTTGCACTGGTTTATTAAAACAAGTTTGTTTGCCTTTTATACTAACATGTAGTTATTATTACGCTTAACAAATTTACCAAACAAATGGTTGGGTCTAGACAAACGTTTGGGTCAAGTTTCGTTGAATTCTGAGAACGTTTAAAATATAGCTGTTTTGCATGGTTTTATTAAAGCAAGTTTGTTTCTCTTTTATACAAACTTGTAGTTATTATTACGCTTAGCAAATTTACAACACAAATTAATGTTCAAAATTTAGCTGTTTTGCACGGTTTTATTAAAGCAAGTTTGTTTCCCTTTTATACTAACTTGTAGGTATTATTACGCTTAGCAAATTTACCAAACAAATTCTTCGGTCTAGACCTACGGTTGGGTCAAGTTTCGTCGAATTCTAAGAATGCTCAAAATTTGGCTGTTTTGCACTGTTTTATTAAAGCAAGTTTATTTCTCTTTTATACTAACTTGTAGTTATCATTGCGCTTAGCAAATTTGCCAAGCAAATGTTTGGGGTCTAAACCAACGTTTGGGTCAAATTTCGTCGAATTCTGATAACGTTCCAAATTTAGCTGTTTTGCACGGTTTTATTAAAGCAAGTTTGTTTTCTTTTTATAGTAACTTGTAGTTATTATTACGCTTAGAAAATTCACAACAGAAATCTTTGGGTCTAAACCAACGTTCGGGACAAATTTCGTCGAATTCTGAAAACGTTCAAAATTTAGCTGTTCTGCACGGTTTATTAAAGCTAGTTTGTTTCCCTTTTATAGAAACTTGTAGTTATTAGTACGTATAGCAAATTTACCACACAAATTCTTGGATCTAGACCTACATTTTGGTAAAGTTTCGTCGAATTTTGAGAACGTTCAAAAGTTAGCTGTTTAGCACTATTTTATTAAAGCATGTTTATTTCCCTTTTATACAAACTTGTAGTTAATATTACGCTTAGCAAATTTACCACACTAATTCTTGGGTCGAGATCTATGTTTGGGTCAAGTTTCGTCGAATTCTGAGAATGCTCAAAATTTAGTTGTTTTGCACTGCTTTATTAAAGCAAGTTTATTTCTCTTTTATACTAACTCATAGTTGTTATTAAACTTAATAAATTTACCATACAAATGCTTGGGTCTAGACCTATGTTTGTGTTAAGTTTAGTCGAATTCCGAGAATGTTCAAACTTTAGCTGTTTTGCACGGTGTTATTAAAGCAATTCTGTTTCTCTTTTATACTGACTTGTAGGCATTATTACGATTAGCAAATTTACCACACAAATTCGTGGTCTAGGTGTACGGTTGGGTCAAGTTTCGTCAAATTCTAAGAACGCTCAAAATTTAGCTGTTTTGCATTGGTTTATTAAAACAAGTTTGTTTGCCTTTTATACTAACTTGTAGTTATTATTACGCTTAGCAAATTTACCAAACAAATGGTTGGGTCTAGACAAACGTTTGGGTCAAGTTTCGTTGAATTCTGAGAACGTTCAAAATTTAGCTGTTTTGCACGATTTCAATAAAGCATGTTTGTTTTCATTTTATACTAACTTGTATTTATTATTACGCTTAACAAATTTACAATATAAATGCTTGGGTCTAGACCAACGTTCGGGACAAGTTTCGTCGAATTGTTAGAACGTTCAAGATTTAGCTGTTTTGCACGGTTTTATTAAAGCAAGTTTGTTTACCTTTTATACTAACTTGTAGTTATTATTACGCCTTGCAAATTTACCACACAAATTCTTGGTTCTAAACCTACGTTTTGGTCAAGTTTCATCGAATTCTGATAACGTTCAAAAGTTAGCTGTTTTGCACTGTTCTATTAAAGCATGTTTATTTCCTTTTTATACTAAGTTGTAGTTATTATTACGCTTAGGAAATATACAACACAAATGCTTGGGTCTAGACCAACGTTTGGGACAAGTTTTGTCGAATTTTGAGAACGTTCAAAATTTGGCTGTTTTGCACAGTTTTATTAAAGCAAGTTTCGTTCCCTTTTATACTAACTTGTAGTTATTATTACGCTTAGCAAATTTACCACACAAATGGCTGGGTCTAGACCAACATTTGCGACAAGTTTCGTCGAATTCTGAGAACGTTCAAAATTTAGCTGTTTTGCACGATTTTATTAAAGCAAGTTTGTTTCTCTTTTATACAAACTTGTAGTTATTATTGCGCTTAGCAAATTTTCAACACAAATTAACGTTCAAAATTTAGCTGTTTTGCACGGTTTTATTAAAGCAAGTTTGTTTTCCTTTTATACTAACTTGTAGGTATTATTACGCTTAGCAAATTTACCAAACAAATTCATCGGTCTAGACCTACGGTTGGGTCAAGTTTCGTCGAATTCTAAGAATGCTCATAATTTGGCTGTTTTGCACTGTTTTATTAAAGCAAGTTTATTTCTCTTTTATACTAACTTGTAGTTATCATTGCGCTTAGCAAATTTGCCAAGCAAACGTTTGGGGTCTAAACCAACGTTTGGGTCAAATTTCGTCGAATTCTGATAACGTTCCAAATTTAGCTGTTTTGCACGGTTTTATTAAAGCAAGTTTGTTTTCTTTTTATAGTAACTTGTAGTTATTATTACGCTTAGCAGATTCACAACAGAAATCTTTGGGTCTAAACCAACGTTCGGGACAAATTTCGTCGAATTCTGAAAACGTTCAAAATTTAGCTGTTCTGCACGGTTTTATTAAAGCTAGTTTGTTTTCCTTTTATAGAAAGTTGTAGTTATTATTACGCATAGCAAATTTACCACACAAATTCTTGGGTCTAGACCTACATTTTGGTAAAGTTTAATCGAATTTTGAGAATGTTCAAAAGTTAGCTGTTTAGCACTATTTTATTAAAGTATGTTTATTTCCCTTTTATACTAACTTGTAGTTATTATTACTCTTAGCAAATATACAACACAAATGCTTAGGTCTAGATCTACGCTTCGTTCATGGTTCGTCGAATTCTGAAAAGGGTTCAAAATGTAACTGTTTTGCACAGTTTTATTAAAGCAAGATTGTTTCCATTTTATACAAACTTGTAGTTGTTATTACGCTTAGCAAATTTACCACACTAATTCTTGGGTCGAGATCTACGTTTGGGTCAAGTTTCGTCGAATTCTGAGAATGCTCAAAATTTAGCTGTTTTGCACTGCTTTATTGAAGCAAGTTTATTTCTCTTTTATACTAACTTGTAGTTGTTATTAAACTTAGCAAATTTACATAACAAATGCTTGGGTCTAGACCTACGTTTGTGTTAAGTTTAGTCGAATTCCGAGAATGTTCAAACTTTAGCTGTTTTGCACGGTTTTATTAAAGCAAGTCTATTTCCCTTTTATACTGACTTATAGGTATTATTATGATTAGCAAATTTACCACACAAATTCGTGGTATAGGTATACGGTTGGGTCAAGTTTCGTCGAATTCTAAGAACGCTCAAAATTTAGCTGTTTTGCACTGGTTTATTAAAACAAGTTTGTTTGCCTTTTATACTAACTTGTAGTTATTATTACGCTTAGCAAATTTACCAAACAAATGGTTGGGTCTAGACAAACGTTTGGGTCAAGTTTCGTTGAATTCTGAGAACGTTCAAAATTTAGCTGTTTTGCACGATTTTATTAAAGCATGTTTGTTTTCATTTTATACTAACTTGTATTTATTATTACGCTTAACAAATTTACAATATAAATGCTTGGGTCTAAACCAACGTTCGGGACAAGTTTCGTCGAATTGTTAGAACGTTCAAAATTTAGCTGTTTTGCACGGTTTTATTAAAGCAAGTTTGTTTCCCTTTTATACTAACTTGTAGTTATTATTACGCCTTGCAAATTTACCACACAAATTCTTGGGTCTAGACCTACGTTTTGGTCAAGTTTCATCGAATTCTGATAACGTTCAAAAGTTAGCTGTTTTGCACTGTTTTATTAAAGCATGTTTATTTCCTTTTTATACTAAGTTGTAGTTATTATTACGCTTAGGAAATATACAACCCAAATGCTTGGGTCTAGACCAACGTTTGGGACAAGTTTTGTCGAATTTTGAGAACGTTCAAAATTTGGCTGTTTTGCACAGTTTTATTAAAGCAAGTTTCTTTCCCTTTTATACATACTTGTATTTATTATTACGCTTTACAAATTTACAATATATATGCTTGGGTCTAGACCAACGTTCGGGACAAGTTTCGTCGAATTGTTAGAACATTCAAAATTTAGCTGTTTTGCACGGTTTTATTAAAGCAAGTTTGTTTCCCTTTTATACTAACTTGTAGTTATTATTACGCCTTGCAAATTTACCACACAAATTAACGTTCAAAATTTAGCTATTTTGCACGGTTTTATTAAAGCAAGTTTGTTTTCCTTTTATACTAACTTGTAGGTATTATTACGCTTAGAAAATTTACCAACCAAATTCTTCGGTCTAGACCTACGGTTGGGTCAAGTTTCGTCGAATTCTAAGAATGCTCAAAATTTGGTTGTTTTGCACTGTTTTATTAATGCAAGTTTCTTTCCCTTTTATACTAACTTGTAGTTATTATTACGCTTAGCAAATTTACCACACAAATGGTTGGGTCTAGACCAACGTTTGCGACAAGTTTCGTCGAATTCTGAGAACGTTCAAAATTTAGCTGTTTTGCACGATTTTATTAAAGCAAGTTTGTTTCTCTTTTATACAAACTTGTAGTTATTATTGCGCTTAGCAAATTTACAACACAAATTAACGTTCAAAATTTAGCTGTTTTGCACGGTTTTATTAAAGCAAGTTTGTTTTCCTTTTATACTAACTTGTAGGTATTATTACGCTTAGCAAATTTACCAAACAAATTCTTCGGTCTAGACCTACGGTTGGGTCAAGTTTCGTCGAATTCTAAGAATGCTCATAATTTGGCTGTTTTGCACTGTTTTATCAAAGCAAGTTTATTTCTCTTTTATACTAACTTGTAGTTATCATTGCGCTTAGCAAATTTGCCAAGGAAACGTTTGGGGTCTAAACCAACGTTTGGGTCAAATTTCGTCGAATTCTGATAACGTTCTAAATTTAGCTGTTTTGCACGGTTTTATTAAAGCAAGTTTGTTTTCTTTTTATAGTAACTTGTAGTTATTATTACGCTTAGCAGATTCACAACAGAAATCTTTGGGTCTAAACCAACGTTCGGGACAAATTTCGTCGAATTCTGAAAACGTTCAAAATTTAGCTGTTCTGCACGGTTTTATTAAAGCTAGTTTGTTTCCCTTTTATAGAAACATATAGTTATTATTACGCATAACAAATTTACCACACAAATTCTTGGGTCTAGACCTAATTTTGGTAAAGTTTCATCGAATTTTGAGAACGTTCAAAAGTTAGCTGTTTAGCACTATTTTATTAAAGCATGTTTATTTCCCTTTTATACTAACTTGTAGTTATTATTACTCTTAGCAAATATACAACACAAATGCTTAGGTCTAGATCTACGCTTCGTTCATGGTTCGTCGAATTCTGAAAAGGGTTCAAAATGTAACTGTTTTGCACAGTTTTATTAAAGCAAGATTGTTTCCCTTTTATACAAACTTGTAGTTGTTATTACGCTTAGCAAATTTACCACACTAATTCTTGGGTCGAGATCTACGTTTGGGTCAAGTTTCGTCGAATTCTGAGAATGCTCAAAATTTAGCTGTTTTGCACTGCTTTATTAAAGCAAGTTTATTTCTCTTTTATACTAACTTGTAGTTGTTATTAAACTTAGCAAATTTACATAACAAATGCTTAGGTCTAGACCTACGTTTGTGTTAAGTTTAGTCGAATTCCGAGAATGTTCAAACTTTAGCTGTTTTGCACGGTTTTATTAAAGCAAGTCTGTTTCCCTTTTATACTGACTTGTAGGTATTATTATGATTAGCAAATTTACCACACAAATTCGTGGTCTAGGTATACGGTTGGGTCAAGTTTCGTCGAATTCTAAGAACGCTTAAAATTTAGTTGTTTTGCACTGGTTTATTAAAACAAGTTTGTTTGCTTTTTATACTAACTTGTAGTTATTATTACGCTTAGCAAATTTACCAAACAAATGGTTGGGTCTAGACAAACGTTTGGGTCAAGTTTCGTTGAATTCTGAGAACGTTCAAAATTTAGCTGTTTTGCACGATTTTATTAAAGCATGTTTGTTTTCATTTTATACTAACTTGTATTTATTATTACGCTTAACAAATTTACAATATAAATGCTTGGGTCTAAACCAACATTCGGGACAAGTGTCGTCGAATTGTTAGAACGTTCAAAATTTAGCTGTTTTGCACGGTTTTATTAAAGCAAGTTTGTTTCCCTTTTATACTAACTTGTAGTTATTATTACGCCTTGCAAATTTACCACACAAATTCTTGGGTCTAGACCTACGTTTTGGTCAAGTTTCATCGAATTCTGATAACGTTCAAAAGTTAGCTGTTTTGCACTGTTTTATTAAAGCATGTTTATTTCCTTTTTATACTAAGTTGTAGTTATTATTACGCTTAGGAAATATACAACACAAATGCTTGGGTCTAGACCAACGTTTGGGACAAGTTTTGTCGAATTTTGAAAACGTTCAAAATTTGGCTGTTTTGCAAAGTTTTATTAAATCAAGTTTCTTTTCCTTTTATACTAACTTGTAGTTATTATTACGCTTAGCAAATTTACCACACAAATGGTTGGGTCTAGACCAACGTTTGCGACAAGTTTCGTCGAATTCTGAGAACGTTCAAAATTTAGCTGTTTTGCACGGTTTTATTAAAGCAAGTTTGTTTCTCTTTTATACAAACTTGTAGTTATTATTACGCTTAGCAAATTTACAACACAAATTAACGTTCAAAATTTAGCTATTTTGCACGGTTTTATTAAAGCAAGTTTGTTTCCCTTTTATACTAACTTGTAGGTATTATTACGCTTAGCAAATTTACCAAACAAATTCTTCGGTCTAGACCTACGGTTGGGTCAAGTTTCGTCGAATTATAAGAATGCTCAAAATTTGGCTGTTTTGCACTGTTTTATTAAAGCAAGTTTATTTCTCTTTTATACTAACTTGTAGTTATCATTGCGCTTAGCAAATTTGCCAAGCAAACGTTTGGGGTCTAAACCAACGTTTGGGTCAAATTTCGTCGAATTCTGATAACGTTCCAAATTTAGCTGTTTTGCACGGTTTTATTAAAGCAAGTTTGTTTTCTTTTTATAGTAACTTGTAGTTATTATTACGCTTAGCAGATTCACAACAGAAATCTTTGGGTCTAAACAAACGTTCGGGACAAATTTCGTCGAATTCTGAAAACGTTCAAAATTTAGCTGTTCTGCACGGTTTTATTAAAGCTAGTTTGTTTCCCTTTTATAGAAACATGTAGTTATTATTACGCATAACAAATTTACCACACAAATTCTTGGGTCTAGACCTACATTTTGGTAAAGTTTCATCGAATTTTGAGAACGTTCAAAAGTTAGCTGTTTAGCACTATTTTATTAAAGCTTGTTTATTTCCCTTTTATACTAACTTGTAGTTATTATTACTCTTAGCAAATATACAACACAAATGCTTAAGTCTAGATCTACGCTTCGTTCATGGTTCGTCGAATTCTGAAAAGGGTTCAAAATGTAACTGTTTTGCACAGTTTTATTAAAGCAAGATTGTTTCCCTTTTATACAAACTTGTAGTTGTTATTACGCTTAGCAAATTTACCACACTAATTCTTGGGTCGAGATCTACGTTTGGGTCAAGTTTCGTCGAATTCTGAGAATGCTCAAAATTTAGCTGTTTTGCACTGCTTTATTAAAGCAAGTTTATTTCTCTTTTATACTAACTTATAGTTGTTATTAAACTTAGCAAATTTACCATACAAATGCTTGGGTCTAGACCTACGTTTGTGTTAAGTTTAGTCGAATTCCGAGAATGTTCAAACTTTAGCTGTTTTGCACAGTTTTATTAAAGCAAGTCTGTTTCTCTTTTATACTGACTTGTAGGTATTATTATGATTAGCAAATTTACCACACAAATTCGTGGTCTAGGTATACGGTTGGGTCAAGTTTCGTCGAATTCTAAGAACGCTCAAAATTTAGCTGTTATGCACTGGTTTATTAAAACAAGTTTGTTTGCCTTTTATACTAATTTGTAGTTATTATTACGCTTAGCAAATTTACCAAACAAATGGTTGGGTCTAGACAAACGTTTGGGTCAAGTTTCGTTGAATTCTGAGAACGGCAAAATTTAGCTGTGTTGCACAATTTTATTAAAGCATGTTTGTTTTCATTTTATACTAACTTGTATTTATTATTACGCTTAACAAATTTACAATATAAATGCTTGGGTCTAGACCAACGTTCGGGACAAGTTTCGTCGAATTGTTAGAACATTCAAAATTTTGGCTGTTTTGCACGGTTTTATTAAAGCAAGTTTGTTTCCCTTTTATACTAACTTGTAGTTATTATTACGCCTTGCAAATTTACCACACAAATTCTTGGGTCTAGACCTACGTTTTGGTCAAGTTTCATCGAATTCTGATAACGTTCAAAAGTTAGCTGTTTTGCACTGTTTTATTAAAGCATGTTTATTTCCTTTTTATACTAAGTTGTAGTTATTATTACGCTTAGGAAATATACAACCCAAATGCTTGGGTCTAGACCAACGTTTGGGACAAGTTTTGTCGAATTTTGAGAACGTTCAAAATTTGGCTGTTTTGCACAGTTTTATTAAAGCAAGTTTCTTTCCCTTTTATACATACTTGTATTTATTATTACGCTTTACAAATTTACAATATATATGCTTGGGTCTAGACCAACGTTCGGGACAAGTTTCGTCGAATTGTTAGAACATTCAAAATTTAGCTGTTTTGCACGGTTTTATTAAAGCAAGTTTGTTTCCCTTTTATACTAACTTGTAGTTATTATTACGCCTTGCAAATTTACCACACAAATTAACGTTCAAAATTTAGCTATTTTGCACGGTTTTATTAAAGCAAGTTTGTTTTCCTTTTATACTAACTTGTAGGTATTATTACGCTTAGAAAATTTACCAACCAAATTCTTCGGTCTAGACCTACGGTTGGGTCAAGTTTCGTCGAATTCTAAGAATGCTCAAAATTTGGTTGTTTTGCACTGTTTTATTAATGCAAGTTTCTTTCCCTTTTATACTAACTTGTAGTTATTATTACGCTTAGCAAATTTACCACACAAATGGTTGGGTCTAGACCAACGTTTGCGACAAGTTTCGTCGAATTCTGAGAACGTTCAAAATTTAGCTGTTTTGCACGATTTTATTAAAGCAAGTTTGTTTCTCTTTTATACAAACTTGTAGTTATTATTGCGCTTAGCAAATTTACAACACAAATTAACGTTCAAAATTTAGCTGTTTTGCACGGTTTTATTAAAGCAAGTTTGTTTTCCTTTTATACTAACTTGTAGGTATTATTACGCTTAGCAAATTTACCAAACAAATTCTTCGGTCTAGACCTACGGTTGGGTCAAGTTTCGTCGAATTCTAAGAATGCTCATAATTTGGCTGTTTTGCACTGTTTTATCAAAGCAAGTTTATTTCTCTTTTATACTAACTTGTAGTTATCATTGCGCTTAGCAAATTTGCCAAGGAAACGTTTGGGGTCTAAACCAACGTTTGGGTCAAATTTCGTCGAATTCTGATAACGTTCTAAATTTAGCTGTTTTGCACGGTTTTATTAAAGCAAGTTTGTTTTCTTTTTATAGTAACTTGTAGTTATTATTACGCTTAGCAGATTCACAACAGAAATCTTTGGGTCTAAACCAACGTTCGGGACAAATTTCGTCGAATTCTGAAAACGTTCAAAATTTAGCTGTTCTGCACGGTTTTATTAAAGCTAGTTTGTTTCCCTTTTATAGAAACATATAGTTATTATTACGCATAACAAATTTACCACACAAATTCTTGGGTCTAGACCTAATTTTGGTAAAGTTTCATCGAATTTTGAGAACGTTCAAAAGTTAGCTGTTTAGCACTATTTTATTAAAGCATGTTTATTTCCCTTTTATACTAACTTGTAGTTATTATTACTCTTAGCAAATATACAACACAAATGCTTAGGTCTAGATCTACGCTTCGTTCATGGTTCGTCGAATTCTGAAAAGGGTTCAAAATGTAACTGTTTTGCACAGTTTTATTAAAGCAAGATTGTTTCCCTTTTATACAAACTTGTAGTTGTTATTACGCTTAGCAAATTTACCACACTAATTCTTGGGTCGAGATCTACGTTTGGGTCAAGTTTCGTCGAATTCTGAGAATGCTCAAAATTTAGCTGTTTTGCACTGCTTTATTAAAGCAAGTTTATTTCTCTTTTATACTAACTTGTAGTTGTTATTAAACTTAGCAAATTTACATAACAAATGCTTAGGTCTAGACCTACGTTTGTGTTAAGTTTAGTCGAATTCCGAGAATGTTCAAACTTTAGCTGTTTTGCACGGTTTTATTAAAGCAAGTCTGTTTCCCTTTTATACTGACTTGTAGGTATTATTATGATTAGCAAATTTACCACACAAATTCGTGGTCTAGGTATACGGTTGGGTCAAGTTTCGTCGAATTCTAAGAACGCTTAAAATTTAGTTGTTTTGCACTGGTTTATTAAAACAAGTTTGTTTGCTTTTTATACTAACTTGTAGTTATTATTACGCTTAGCAAATTTACCAAACAAATGGTTGGGTCTAGACAAACGTTTGGGTCAAGTTTCGTTGAATTCTGAGAACGTTCAAAATTTAGCTGTTTTGCACGATTTTATTAAAGCATGTTTGTTTTCATTTTATACTAACTTGTATTTATTATTACGCTTAACAAATTTACAATATAAATGCTTGGGTCTAAACCAACATTCGGGACAAGTGTCGTCGAATTGTTAGAACGTTCAAAATTTAGCTGTTTTGCACGGTTTTATTAAAGCAAGTTTGTTTCCCTTTTATACTAACTTGTAGTTATTATTACGCCTTGCAAATTTACCACACAAATTCTTGGGTCTAGACCTACGTTTTGGTCAAGTTTCATCGAATTCTGATAACGTTCAAAAGTTAGCTGTTTTGCACTGTTTTATTAAAGCATGTTTATTTCCTTTTTATACTAAGTTGTAGTTATTATTACGCTTAGGAAATATACAACACAAATGCTTGGGTCTAGACCAACGTTTGGGACAAGTTTTGTCGAATTTTGAAAACGTTCAAAATTTGGCTGTTTTGCAAAGTTTTATTAAATCAAGTTTCTTTTCCTTTTATACTAACTTGTAGTTATTATTACGCTTAGCAAATTTACCACACAAATGGTTGGGTCTAGACCAACGTTTGCGACAAGTTTCGTCGAATTCTGAGAACGTTCAAAATTTAGCTGTTTTGCACGGTTTTATTAAAGCAAGTTTGTTTCTCTTTTATACAAACTTGTAGTTATTATTACGCTTAGCAAATTTACAACACAAATTAACGTTCAAAATTTAGCTATTTTGCACGGTTTTATTAAAGCAAGTTTGTTTCCCTTTTATACTAACTTGTAGGTATTATTACGCTTAGCAAATTTACCAAACAAATTCTTCGGTCTAGACCTACGGTTGGGTCAAGTTTCGTCGAATTATAAGAATGCTCAAAATTTGGCTGTTTTGCACTGTTTTATTAAAGCAAGTTTATTTCTCTTTTATACTAACTTGTAGTTATCATTGCGCTTAGCAAATTTGCCAAGCAAACGTTTGGGGTCTAAACCAACGTTTGGGTCAAATTTCGTCGAATTCTGATAACGTTCCAAATTTAGCTGTTTTGCACGGTTTTATTAAAGCAAGTTTGTTTTCTTTTTATAGTAACTTGTAGTTATTATTACGCTTAGCAGATTCACAACAGAAATCTTTGGGTCTAAACAAACGTTCGGGACAAATTTCGTCGAATTCTGAAAACGTTCAAAATTTAGCTGTTCTGCACGGTTTTATTAAAGCTAGTTTGTTTCCCTTTTATAGAAACATGTAGTTATTATTACGCATAACAAATTTACCACACAAATTCTTGGGTCTAGACCTACATTTTGGTAAAGTTTCATCGAATTTTGAGAACGTTCAAAAGTTAGCTGTTTAGCACTATTTTATTAAAGCTTGTTTATTTCCCTTTTATACTAACTTGTAGTTATTATTACTCTTAGCAAATATACAACACAAATGCTTAAGTCTAGATCTACGCTTCGTTCATGGTTCGTCGAATTCTGAAAAGGGTTCAAAATGTAACTGTTTTGCACAGTTTTATTAAAGCAAGATTGTTTCCCTTTTATACAAACTTGTAGTTGTTATTACGCTTAGCAAATTTACCACACTAATTCTTGGGTCGAGATCTACGTTTGGGTCAAGTTTCGTCGAATTCTGAGAATGCTCAAAATTTAGCTGTTTTGCACTGCTTTATTAAAGCAAGTTTATTTCTCTTTTATACTAACTTATAGTTGTTATTAAACTTAGCAAATTTACCATACAAATGCTTGGGTCTAGACCTACGTTTGTGTTAAGTTTAGTCGAATTCCGAGAATGTTCAAACTTTAGCTGTTTTGCACAGTTTTATTAAAGCAAGTCTGTTTCTCTTTTATACTGACTTGTAGGTATTATTATGATTAGCAAATTTACCACACAAATTCGTGGTCTAGGTATACGGTTGGGTCAAGTTTCGTCGAATTCTAAGAACGCTCAAAATTTAGCTGTTATGCACTGGTTTATTAAAACAAGTTTGTTTGCCTTTTATACTAATTTGTAGTTATTATTACGCTTAGCAAATTTACCAAACAAATGGTTGGGTCTAGACAAACGTTTGGGTCAAGTTTCGTTGAATTCTGAGAACGGCAAAATTTAGCTGTGTTGCACAATTTTATTAAAGCATGTTTGTTTTCATTTTATACTAACTTGTATTTATTATTACGCTTAACAAATTTACAATATAAATGCTTGGGTCTAGACCAACGTTCGGGACAAGTTTCGTCGAATTGTTAGAACATTCAAAATTTTGGCTGTTTTGCACGGTTTTATTAAAGCAAGTTTGTTTCCCTTTTATACTAACTTGTAGTTATTATTACGCCTTGCAAATTTACCACACAAATTCTTGGGTCTAGACCTACGTTTTGGTCAAGTTTCATCGAATTCTGATAACGTTCAAAAGTTAGCTGTTTTGCACTGTTTTATTAAAGCATGTTTATTTCCTTTTTATACTAAGTTGTAGTTATTATTACGCTTAGGAAATATACAACCCAAATGCTTGGGTCTAGACCAACGTTTGGGACAAGTTTTGTCGAATTTTGAGAACGTTCAAAATTTGGCTGTTTTGCACAGTTTTATTAAAGCAAGTTTCTTTCCCTTTTATACATACTTGTATTTATTATTACGCTTTACAAATTTACAATATATATGCTTGGGTCTAGACCAACGTTCGGGACAAGTTTCGTCGAATTGTTAGAACATTCAAAATTTAGCTGTTTTGCACGGTTTTATTAAAGCAAGTTTGTTTCCCTTTTATACTAACTTGTAGTTATTATTACGCCTTGCAAATTTACCACACAAATTAACGTTCAAAATTTATCTATTTTGCACGGTTTTATTAAAGCAAGTTTGTTTTCCTTTTATACTAACTTGTAGGTATTATTACGCTTAGAAAATTTACCAACCAAATTCTTCGGTCTAGACCTACGGTTGGGTCAAGTTTCGTCGAATTCTAAGAATGCTCAAAATTTGGTTGTTTTGCACTGTTTTATTAATGCAAGTTTCTTTCCCTTTTATACTAACTTGTAGGTATTATTACGCTTAGCAAATTTACCACACAAATGGTTGGGTCTAGACCAACGTTTGCGACAAGTTTCGTCGAATTCTGAGAACGTTCAAAATTTAGCTGTTTTGCACGATTTTATTAAAGCAAGTTTGTTTCTCTTTTATACAAACTTGTAGTTATTATTGCGCTTAGCAAATTTACAACACAAATTAACGTTCAAAATTTAGCTGTTTTGCACGGTTTTATTAAAGCAAGTTTGTTTTCCTTTTATACTAACTTGTAGGTATTATTACGCTTAGCAAATTTACCAAACAAATTCTTCGGTCTAGACCTACGGTTGGGTCAAGTTTCGTCGAATTCTAAGAATGCTCATAATTTGGCTGTTTTGCACTGTTTTATCAAAGCAAGTTTATTTCTCTTTTATACTAACTTGTAGTTATCATTGCGCTTAGCAAATTTGCCAAGGAAACGTTTGGGGTCTAAACCAACGTTTGGGTCAAATTTCGTCGAATTCTGATAACGTTCCAAATTTAGCTGTTTTGCACGGTTTTATTAAAGCAAGTTTGTTTTCTTTTTATAGTAACTTGTAGTTATTATTACGCTTAGCAGATTCACAACAGAAATCTTTGGGTCTAAACCAACGTTCGGGACAAATTTCG
The DNA here is from genome assembly GCF_026168435.1 of Sesamum indicum. Classification (NCBI taxonomy): domain Eukaryota; kingdom Viridiplantae; phylum Streptophyta; class Magnoliopsida; order Lamiales; family Pedaliaceae; genus Sesamum; species Sesamum indicum. Next base: position 16,071,866 of record NC_142664.1, on the reverse strand, counting down.
TCGAATTCTGAAAACGTTCAAAATTTAGCTGTTCTGCACGGTTTTATTAAAGCTAGTTTGTTTCCCTTTTATAGAAACATATAGTTATTATTACGCATAACAAATTTACCACACAAATTCTTGGGTCTAGACCTAATTTTGGTAAAGTTTCATCGAATTTTGAGAACGTTCAAAAGTTAGCTGTTTAGCACTATTTTATTAAAGCATGTTTATTTCCCTTTTATACTAACTTGTAGTTATTATTACTCTTAGCAAATATACAACACAAATGCTTAGGTCTAGATCTACGCTTCGTTCATGGTTCGTCGAATTCTGAAAAGGGTTCAAAATGTAACTGTTTTGCACAGTTTTATTAAAGCAAGATTGTTTCCCTTTTATACAAACTTGTAGTTGTTATTACGCTTAGCAAATTTACCACACTAATTCTTGGGTCGAGATCTACGTTTGGGTCAAGTTTCGTCGAATTCTGAGAATGCTCAAAATTTAGCTGTTTTGCACTGCTTTATTAAAGCAAGTTTATTTCTCTTTTATACTAACTTGTAGTTGTTATTAAACTTAGCAAATTTACATAACAAATGCTTGGGTCTAGACCTACGTTTGTGTTAAGTTTAGTCGAATTCCGAGAATGTTCAAACTTTAGCTGTTTTGCACGGTTTTATTAAAGCAAGTCTGTTTCCCTTTTATACTGACTTGTAGGTATTATTATGATTAGCAAATTTACCACACAAATTCGTGGTCTAGGTATACGGTTGGGTCAAGTTTCGTCGAATTCTAAGAACGCTCAAAATTTAGCTGTTTTGCACTGGTTTATTAAAACAAGTTTGTTTGCTTTTTATACTAACTTGTAGTTATTATTACGCTTAGCAAATTTACCAAACAAATGGTTGGGTCTAGACAAACGTTTGGGTCAAGTTTCGTTGAATTCTGAGAACGTTCAAAATTTAGCTGTTTTGCACGATTTTATTAAAGCATGTTTGTTTTCATTTTATACTAACTTGTATTTATTATTACGCTTAACAAATTTACAATATAAATGCTTGGGTCTAAACCAACATTCGGGACAAGTGTCGTCGAATTGTTAGAACGTTCAAAATTTAGCTGTTTTGCACGGTTTTATTAAAGCAAGTTTGTTTCCCTTTTATACTAACTTGTAGTTATTATTACGCCTTGCAAATTTACCACACAAATTCTTGGGTCTAGACCTACGTTTTGGTCAAGTTTCATCGAATTCTGATAACGTTCAAAAGTTAGCTGTTTTGCACTGTTTTATTAAAGCATGTTTATTTCCTTTTTATACTAAGTTGTAGTTATTATTACGCTTAGGAAATATACAACACAAATGCTTGGGTCTAGACCAACGTTTGGGACAAGTTTTGTCGAATTTTGAAAACGTTCAAAATTTGGCTGTTTTGCACAGTTTTATTAAATCAAGTTTCTTTTCCTTTTATACTAACTTGTAGTTATTATTACGCTTAGCAAATTTACCACACAAATGGTTGGGTCTAGACCAACGTTTGCGACAAGTTTCGTCGAATTCTGAGAACGTTCAAAATTTAGCTGTTTTGCACGGTTTTATTAAAGCAAGTTTGTTTCTCTTTTATACAAACTTGTAGTTATTATTACGCTTAGCAAATTTACAACACAAATTAACGTTCAAAATTTAGCTATTTTGCACGGTTTTATTAAAGCAAGTTTGTTTCCCTTTTATACTAACTTGTAGGTATTATTACGCTTAGCAAATTTACCAAACAAATTCTTCGGTCTAGACCTACGGTTGGGTCAAGTTTCGTCGAATTCTAAGAATGCTCAAAATTTGGCTGTTTTGCACTGTTTTATTAAAGCAAGTTTATTTCTCTTTTATACTAACTTGTAGTTATCATTGCGCTTAGCAAATTTGCCAAGCAAACGTTTGGGGTCTAAACCAACGTTTGGGTCAAATTTCGTCGAATTCTGATAACGTTCCAAATTTAGCTGTTTTGCACGGTTTTATTAAAGCAAGTTTGTTTTCTTTTTATAGTAACTTGTAGTTATTATTACGCTTAGCAGATTCACAACAGAAATCTTTGGGTCTAAACAAACGTTCGGGACAAATTTCGTCGAATTCTGAAAACGTTCAAAATTTAGCTGTTCTGCACGGTTTTATTAAAGCTAGTTTGTTTCCCTTTTATAGAAACATGTAGTTATTATTACGCATAACAAATTTACCACACAAATTCTTGGGTCTAGACCTACATTTTGGTAAAGTTTCATCGAATTTTGAGAACGTTCAAAAGTTAGCTGTTTAGCACTATTTTATTAAAGCTTGTTTATTTCCCTTTTATACTAACTTGTAGTTATTATTACTCTTAGCAAATATACAACACAAATGCTTAGGTCTAGATCTACGCTTCGTTCATGGTTCGTCGAATTCTGAAAAGGGTTCAAAATGTAACTGTTTTGCACAGTTTTATTAAAGCAAGATTGTTTCCCTTTTATACAAACTTGTAGTTGTTATTACGCTTAGCAAATTTACCACACTAATTCTTGGGTCGAGATCTACGTTTGGGTCAAGTTTCGTCGAATTCTGAGAATGCTCAAAATTTAGCTGTTTTGCACTGCTTTATTAAAGCAAGTTTATTTCTCTTTTATACTAACTTATAGTTGTTATTAAACTTAGCAAATTTACCATACAAATGCTTGGGTCTAGACCTACGTTTGTGTTAAGCTTAGTCGAATTCCGAGAATGTTCAAACTTTAGCTGTTTTGCACAGTTTTATTAAAGCAAGTCTGTTTCTCTTTTATACTGACTTGTAGGTATTATTATGATTAGCAAATTTACCACACAAATTCGTGGTCTAGGTATACGGTTGGGTCAAGTTTCGTCGAATTCTAAGAACGCTCAAAATTTAGCTGTTATGCACTGGTTTATTAAAACAAGTTTGTTTGCCTTTTATACTAATTTGTAGTTATTATTACGCTTAGCAAATTTACCAAACAAATGGTTGGGTCTAGACAAACGTTTGGGTCAAGTTTCGTTGAATTCTGAGAACGGCAAAATTTAGCTGTGTTGCACAATTTTATTAAAGCATGTTTGTTTTCATTTTATACTAACTTGTATTTATTATTACGCTTAACAAATTTACAATATAAATGCTTGGGTCTAGACCAACGTTCGGGACAAGTTTCGTCGAATTGTTAGAACATTCAAAATTTTGGCTGTTTTGCACGGTTTTATTAAAGCAAGTTTGTTTCCCTTTTATACTAACTTGTAGTTATTATTACGCCTTGCAAATTTACCACACAAATTCTTGGGTCTAGACCTACGTTTTGGTCAAGTTTTATCGAATTCTGATAACGTTCAAAAGTTAGCTGTTTTGCACTGTTTTATTAAAGCATGTTTATTTCCTTTTTATACTAAGTTGTAGTTATTATTACGCTTAGGAAATATACAACACAAATGCTTGGGTCTAGACCAACGTTTGGGACAAGTTTTGTCGAATTTTGAGAACGTTCAAATTTGGCTGTTTTGCACAGTTTTATTAAAGCAAGGTTCTTTCCCTTTTATACTAACTTGTAGTTATTATTACGCTTAGCAAATTTACCACACAAATGGTTGGGTCTAGACCAACGTTTGCGACAAGTTTCGTCGAATTCTGAGAACGTTCAAAATTTAGCTGTTTTGCACGGTTTTATTAAAGCAAGTTTGTTTCTCTTTTATACAAACTTGTAGTTATTATTGCGCTTAGCATATTTACAACACAAATTAACGTTCAAAATTTAGCTGTTTTGCACGGTTTTATTAAAGCAAGTTTGTTTTCCTTTTATACTAACTTGTAGGTATTATTACGCTTAGCAAATTTACCAAACAAATTCTTCGGTCTAGACCTACGGTTGGGTCAAGTTTCATCGAATTCTAAGAATGCTCATAATTTGGCTGTTTTGCACTGTTTTATTAAAGCAAGTTTATTTCTCTTTTATACTAACTTGTAGTTATCATTGCGCTTAGCAAATTTGCCAAGCAAACGTTTGGGGTCTAAACCAACGTTTGGGTCAAATTTCGTCGAATTCTGATAACGTTCCAAATTTAGCTGTTTTGCACGGTTTTATTAAAGCAAGTTTGTTTTCTTTTTATAGTAACTTGTGGTTATTATTACGCTTAGCAGATTCACAACAGAAATCTTTGGGTCTAAACCAACGTTCGGGACAAATTTCGTCGAATTCTGAAAACGTTCAAAATTTAGCTGTTCTGCACGGTTTTATTAAAGCTAATTTGTTTCCCTTTTATAGAAACATGTAGTTATTATTACGCATAACAAATTTACCACACAAATTCTTGGGTCTAGACCTACATTTTGGTAAAGTTTCATCGAATTTTGAGAACGTTCAAAAGTTAGCTGTTTAGCACTATTTTATTAAAGCTTGTTTATTTGCCTTTTATACTAACTTGTAGTTATTATTACTCTTAGCAAATATACAACACAAATGCTTAAGTCTAGATCTACGCTTCGTTCATGGTTCGTCGAATTCTGAAAAGGGTTCAAAATGTAACTATTTTGCACAGTTTTATTAAAGCAAGATTGTTTCCCTTTTATACAAACTTGTAGTTGTTATTACGCTAAGCAAATTTACCACACTAATTCTTGGGTCGAGATCTACGTTTGGGTCAAGTTTCGTCGAATTCTGAGAATGCTCAAAATTTAGCTGTTTTGCACTGCTTTATTAAAGCAAGTTTATTTCTCTTTTATACTAACTTAGAGTTGTTATTAAACTTAGCAAATTTACCATACAAATGCTTGGGTCTAGACCTACGTTTGTGTTAAGTTTAGTCGAATTCCGAGAATGTTCAAACTTTAGCTGTTTTGCACAGTTTTATTAAAGCAAGTCTGTTTCTCTTTTATACTGACTTGTAGGTATTATTATGATTAGCAAATTTACCACACAAATTCGTGGTCTAGGTATACGGTTGGGTCAAATTTCGTCGAATTCTAAAAACGCTCAAAATTTAGCTGTTTTGCACTGGTTTATTAAAACAAGTTTGTTTGCCTTTTATACTAATTTGTAGTTATTATTACGCTTAGCAAATTTACCAAACAAATGGTTGGGTCTAGACAAACGTTTGGGTCAAGTTTCGTTGAATTCTGAGAACGGCAAAATTTAGCTGTGTTGCACGATTTTATTAAAGCATGTTTGTTTTCATTTTATACTAACTTGTATTTATTATTACGCTTAACAAATTTACAATATAAATGCTTGGGTCTAGACCAACGTTCGGGACAAGTTTCGTCGAATTGTTAGAACATTCAAAATTTAGCTGTTTTGCACGGTTTTATTGAAGCAAGTTTGTTTCCCTTTTATACTAACTTGTAGTTATTATTACGCTTTGCAAATTTACCACACAAATTCTTGGGTCTAGACCTACGTTTTGGTCAAGTTTTATCGAATTCTGATAACGTTCAAAAGTTAGCTGTTTTGCACTGTTTTATTAAAGCATGTTTATTTCCTTTTTATACTAAGTTGTAGTTATTATTACGCTTAGGAAATATACAACACAAATGCTTGGGTCTAGACCAACGTTTGGGACAAGTTTTGTCGAATTTTGAGAACGTTCAAAATTTGGCGGTTTTGCACAGTTTTATTAAAGCAAGTTTCTTTCCCTTTTATACTAACTTGTAGTTATTATTACGCTTAGCAAATTTACCACACAAATGGTTGGGTCTAGACCAACGTTTGCGACAAGTTTCGTCGAATTCTGAGAACGTTCAAAATTTAGCTGTTTTGCACGGTTTTATTAAAGCAAGTTTGTTTCTCTTTTATACAAACTTGTAGTTATTATTGCGCTTAGCAAATTTACAACACAAATTAACGTTCAAAATTTAGCTGTTTTGCACGGTTTTATTAAAGCAAGTTTGTTTTCCTTTTATACTAACTTGTAGGTATTATTACGCTTAGCAAAATTACCAAACAAATTCTTCGGTATAGACCTACGGTTGGGTCAAGTTTCATCGAATTCTAAGAATGCTCATAATTTGGCTGTTATACACTGTTTTATTAAAGCAAGTTTATTTCTCTTTTATACTAACTTGTAGTTATTATTGCGCTTTGCAAATTTACCAAACAAATGGTTGGGTCTAGACAAACGTTTGGGTCAAGTTTCGTTGAATTCTGAGAACGGCAAAATTTAGCTGTGTTGCACGATTTATTAAAGCATGTTTGTTTTCATTTTATACTAACTTGTATTTATTATTACGCTTAACAAATTTACAATATAAATGCTTGGGTCTAGACCAACGTTCGGGACAAGTTTCGTCGAATTGTTAGAACGTTCAAAATTTAGCTGTTTTGCACGGTTTTATTAAAGCAAGTTTGTTTCCCTTTTATACTAACTTGTAGTTATTATTACGCCTTGCAAATTTACCACACAAATTCTTGGGTCTAGACCTACGTTTTGGTCAAGTTTTATCGAATTCTGATAACGTTCAAAAGTTAACTGTTTTGCACTGTTTTATTAAAGCATGTTTATTTCCTTTTTATACTAAGTTGTAGTTATTATTACGCTTAGGAAATATACAACACAAATGCTTGGGTCTAGACCAACGTTTGGGACAAGTTTTGTCGAATTTTGAAAACGTTCAAAATTTGGCTGTTTTGCACAGTTTTATTAAAGCAAGTTTCTTTTCCTTTTATACTAACTTGTAGTTATTATTACGCTTAGCAAATTTACCACACAAATGGTTGGGTCTAGACCAACGTTTGCGACAAGTTTCGTCGAATTCTGAGAACGTTCAAAATTTAGCTGTTTTGCACGGTTTTATTAAAGCAAGTTTGTTTCTCTTTTATACAAACTTGTAGTTATTATTACGCTTAGCAAATTTACAACACAAATTAACGTTCAAAATTTAGCTATTTTGCACGGTTTTATTAAAGCAAGTTTGTTTCCCTTTTATACTAACTTGTAGGTATTATTACGCTTAGCAAATTTACCAAACAAATTCTTCGGTCTAGACCTACGGTTGGGTCAAGTTTCGTCGAATTCTAAGAATGCTTAAAATTTGGCTGTTTTGCACTGTTTTATTAAAGCAAGCTTATTTCTCTTTTATACTAACTTGTAGTTATCATTGCGCTTAGCAAATTTGCCAAGCAAACGTTTGGGGTCTAAACCAACGTTTGGGTCAAATTTCGTCGAATTCTGATAACGTTCCAAATTTAGCTGTTTTGCACGGTTTTATTAAAGCAAGTTTGTTTTCTTTTTATAGTAACTTGTAGTTATTATTACGCTTAGCAGATTCACAACAGAAATCTTTGGGTCTAAACAAACGTTCGGGACAAATTTCGTCGAATTCTGAAAACGTTCAAAATTTAGCTGTTCTGCACGGTTTTATTAAAGCTAGTTTGTTTCCCTTTTATAGAAACATGTAGTTATTATTACGCATAACAAATTTACCACACAAATTCTTGGGTCTAGACCTACATTTTGGTAAAATTTCATCGAATTTTGAGAACGTTCAAAAGTTAGCTGTTTAGCACTATTTTATTAAAGCATGTTTATTTCCCTTTTATACTAACTTGTAGTTATTATTACTCTTAGCAAATATACAACACAAATACTTAGGTCTAGATCTACGCTTCGTTCATGGTTCGTCGAATTCTGAGAAGGGTTCAAAATGTAACTGTTTTGCACGGTTTTATTAAAGCAAGATTATTTCTCTTTTATATAAACTTGTAGTTATTATTACGCTTAGCAAATTTACCACACTAATTCTTGGGTCGAGATCTACATTTGGCTCAAGTTTCGTCGAATTCTGAGAATGCTCAAAATTTAGCTGTTTTGCACTGCTTTATTAAAGCAAGTTTATTTCTCTTTTATACTAACTTGTAGTTGTTATTAAACTTAGCAAATTTACATAACAAATGCTTGGGTCTAGACCTACGTTTGTGTTAAGTTTAGTCGAATTCCGAGAATGTTCAAACTTTAGCTGTTTTGCACGGTTTTATTAAAGCAAGTCTGTTTTCCTTTTATACGGACTTGTAGGTATTATTATGATTAGCAAATTTACCACACAAATTCGTGGTCTAGGTATTCGGTTGGGTCAAGTTTCGTCGAATTCTAAGAACGCTCAAAATTTAGCTGTTTTGCACTGGTTTATTAAAACAAGTTTGTTTGCCTTTTATACTAACTTGTAGTTATTATTACGCTTAGCAAATTTACCAAACAAATGGTTGGGTCTAGACAAACGTTTGGGTCAAGTTTCGTTGAATTCTGAGAACGTTCAAAATTTAGCTGTTTTGCACGATTTTATTAAAGCATGTTTGTTTTCATTTTATACTAACTTGTATTTAATATTACGCTTAACAAATTTACAATATAAATGCTTGGGTCTAGACCAACGTTCGGGACAAGATTCGTCGAATTGTTAGAACGTTCAAAATTTAGCTGTTTTGCACGGTTTTATTAAAGCAAGTTTGTTTCCCTTTTATACTAACTTGTAGTTATTATTACGCCTTGCAAATTTACCACACAAATTCTTGGGTCTAGACCTACGTTTTGGTCAAGTTTCATCGAATTCAGATAACGTTCAAAAGTTAGCTGTTTTGCACTGTTTTATTAAAGCATGTTTATTTCCTTTTTATACTAAGTTGTAGTTATTATTACGCTTAGGAAATATACAACACAAATGCTTGGGTATAGACCAACGTTTGGGACAAGTTTTGTCGAATTTTGAGAACGTTCAAAATTTGGCTGTTTTGCACAGTTTTATTAAAACAAGTTTCTTTTCCTTTTATACTAACTTGTAGTTATTATTACGCTTAGCAAATTTACCACACAAATGGTTGGGTCTAGACCAACGTTTGCGAAAAGTTTCGTCGAATTCTGAGAACGTTCAAAATTTAGCTGTTTTGCACGGTTTTATTAAAGCAAGTTTGTTTCTCTTTTATAGAAACTTGTAGTTATTATTGCGCTTAGCAAATTTACAACACAAATTAACGTTCAAAATTTAGCTGTTTTGCACGGTTTTATTAAAGCAAGTTTGTTTTCTTTTTATAGTAACTTGTAGTTATTATTACGCTTAGCAGATTCACAACAGAAATCTTTGGGTCTAAACAAACGTTCGGGACAAATTTTGTCGAATTCTGAAAACGTTCAAAATTTAGCTGTTCTGCACGGTTTTATTAAAGCTAGTTTGTTTCCCTTTTATAGAAACATGTAGTTATTATTACGCATAACAAATTTACCACACAAATTCTTGGGTCTAGACCTACATTTTGGTAAAATTTCATCGAATTTTGAGAACGTTCAAAAGTTAGCTGTTTAGCACTATTTTATTAAAGCATGTTTATTTCCCTTTTATACTAACTTGTAGTTATTATTACTCTTAGCAAATATACAACACAAATGCTTAGGTCTAGATCTACGCTTCGTTCATGGTTCGTCGAATTCTGAAAAGGGTTCAAAATGTAACTGTTTTGCACAGTTTTATTAAAGCAAGATTGTTTCCCTTTTATACAAACTTGTAGTTGTTATTACGCTTAGCAAATTTACCACACTAATTCTTGGGTCGAGATCTACGTTTGGGTCAAGTTTCGTCGAATTCTGAGAATGCTCAAAATTTAGCTGTTTTGCACTGCTTTATTAAAGCAAATTTATTTCTCTTTTATACTAACTTATAGTTGTTATTAAACTTAGTAAATTTACCATACAAATGCTTGGGTCTAGACCTACGTTTGTGTTAAGTTTAGTCGAATTCCGAGAATGTTCAAACTTTAGCTGTTTTGCACAGTTTTATTAAAGCAAGTCTGTTTCTCTTTTATACTGACTTGTAGGTATTATTATGATTAGCAAATTTACCACACAAATTCGTGGTCTGGGTATACGGTTGGGTCAAGTTTCGTCGAATTCTAAAAACGCTCAAAATTTAGCTGTTATGCACTGGTTTATTAAAACAAGTTTGTTTGCCTTTTATACTAATTTGTAGTTATTATTACGCTTAGCAAATTTACCAAACAAATGGTTGGGTCTAGACAAACGTTTGAGTCAAGTTTCGTTGAATTCTGAGAACGGCAAAATTTAGCTGTGTTGCACAATTTTATTAAAGCATGTTTGTTTTCATTTTATACTAACTTGTATTTATTATTACGCTTAACAAATTTACAATATAAATGCTTGGGTCTAGACCAACGTTCGGGACAAGTTTCGTCGAATTGTTAGAACATTCAAAATTTTGGCTGTTTTGCACGGTTTTATTAAAGCAAGTTTGTTTCCCTTTTATACTAACTTGTAGTTATTATTACGCCTTGCAAATTTACCACACAAATTCTTGGGTCTAGACCTACGTTTTGGTCAAGTTTTATCGAATTCTGATAACGTTCAAAAGTTAGCTGTTTTGCACTGTTTTATTAAAGCATGTTTATTTCCTTTTTATACTAAGTTGTAGTTATTATTACGCTTAGGAAATATACAACACAAATGCTTGGGTCTAGACCAACGTTTGGGACAAGTTTTGTCGAATTTTGAGAACGTTCAAATTTGGCTGTTTTGCACAGTTTTATTAAAGCAAGGTTCTTTCCCTTTTATACTAACTTGTAGTTATTATTACGCTTAGCAAATTTACCACACAAATGGTTGGGTCTAGACCAACGTTTGCGACAAGTTTCGTCGAATTCTGAGAACGTTCAAAATTTAGCTGTTTTGCACGGTTTTATTAAAGCAAGTTTGTTTCTCTTTTATACAAACTTGTAGTTATTATTGCGCTTAGCATATTTACAACACAAATTAGCGTTCAAAATTTAGCTGTTTTGCACGGTTTTATTAAAGAAAGTTTGTTTTCCTTTTATACTAACTTGTAGGTATTATTACGCTTAGCAAATTTACCAAACAAATTCTTCGGTCTAGACCTACGGTTGGGTCAAGTTTCATCGAATTCTAAGAATGCTCATAATTTGGCTGTTTTGCACTGTTTTATTAAAGCAAGTTTATTTCTCTTTTATACTAACTTGTAGTTATCATTGCGCTTAGCAAATTTGCCAAGCAAACGTTTGGGGTCTAAACCAACGTTTGGGTCAAATTTCGTCGAATTCTGATAACGTTCCAAATTTAGCTGTTTTGCACGGTTTTATTAAAGCAAGTTTGTTTTCTTTTTATAGTAACTTGTAGTTATTATTACGCTTAGCAGATTCACAACAGAAATCTTTGGGTCTAAACCAACGTTCGGGACAAATTTCGTCGAATTCTGAAAACGTTCAAAATTTAGCTGTTCTGCACGGTTTTATTAAAGCTAATTTGTTTCCCTTTTATAGAAACATGTAGTTATTATTACGTATAACAAATTTACCACACAAATTCTTGGGTCTAGACCTACATTTTGGTAAAGTTTCATCGAATTTTGAGAACGTTCAAAAGTTAGCTGTTTAGCACTATTTTATTAAAGCTTGTTTATTTCCCTTTTATACTAACTTGTAGTTATTATTACTCTTAGCAAATATACAACACAAATGCTTAAGTCTAGATCTACGCTTCGTTCATGGTTCGTCGAATTCTGAAAAGGGTTCAAAATGTAACTATTTTGCACAGTTTTATTAAAGCAAGATTGTTTCCCTTTTATATTAACTTGTAGTTGTTATTACGCTAAGCAAATTTACCACACTAATTCTTGGGTCGAGATCTACGTTTGGGTCAAGTTTCGTCGAATTCTGAGAATGCTCAAAATTTAGCTGTTTTGCACTGCTTTATTAAAGCAAGTTTATTTCTCTTTTATACTAACTTATAGTTGTTATTAAACTTAGCAAATTTACCATACAAATGCTTGGGTCTAGACCTACGTTTGTGTTAAGTTTAGTCGAATTCCGAGAATGTTCAAACTTTAGCTGTTTTGCACAGTTTTATTAAAGCAAGTCTGTTTCTCTTTTATACTGACTTGTAGGTATTATTATGATTAGCAAATTTACCACACAAATTCGTGGTCTAGGTATACGGTTGGGTCAAATTTCGTCGAATTCTAAAAACGCTCAAAATTTAGCTGTTTTGCACTGGTTTATTAAAACAAGTTTGTTTGCCTTTTATACTAATTTGTAGTTATTATTACGCTTAGCAAATTTACCAAACAAATGGTTGGGTCTAGACAAACGTTTGGGTCAAGTTTCGTTGAATTCTGAGAACGGCAAAATTTAGCTGTGTTGCACGATTTTATTAAAGCATGTTTGTTTTCATTTTATACTAACTTGTATTTATTATTACGCTTAACAAATTTACAATATAAATGCTTGGGTCTAGACCAACGTTCGGGACAAGTTTCGTCGAATTGTTAGAACATTCAAAATTTAGCTGTTTTGCACGGTTTTATTGAAGCAAGTTTGTTTCCCTTTTATACTAACTTGTAGTTATTATTACGCTTTGCAAATTTACCACACAAATTCTTGGGTCTAGACCTACGTTTTGGTCAAGTTTTATCGAATTCTGATAACGTTCAAAAGTTAGCTGTTTTGCACTGTTTTATTAAAGCATGTTTATTTCCTTTTTATACTAAGTTGTAGTTATTATTACGCTTAGGAAATATACAACACAAATGCTTGGGTCTAGACCAACGTTTGGGACAAGTTTTGTCGAATTTTGAGAACGTTCAAAATTTGGCGGTTTTGCACAGTTTTATTAAAGCAAGTTTCTTTCCCTTTTATACTAACTTGTAGTTATTATTACGCTTAGCAAATTTACCACACAAATGGTTGGGTCTAGACCAACGTTTGCGACAAGTTTCGTCGAATTCTGAGAACGTTCAAAATTTAGCTGTTTTGCACGGTTTTATTAAAGCAAGTTTGTTTCTCTTTTATACAAACTTGTAGTTATTATTGCGCTTAGCAAATTTACAACACAAATTAACGTTCAAAATTTAGCTGTTTTGCACGGTTTTATTAAAGCAAGTTTGTTTTCCTTTTATACTAACTTGTAGGTATTATTACGCTTAGCAAAATTACCAAACAAATTCTTCGGTATAGACCTACGGTTGGGTCAAGTTTCATCGAATTCTAAGAATGCTCATAATTTGGCTGTTATACACTGTTTTATTAAAGCAAGTTTATTTCTCTTTTATACTAACTTGTAGTTATTATTGCGCTTTGCAAATTTACCAAACAAATGGTTGGGTCTAGACAAACGTTTGGGTCAAGTTTCGTTGAATTCTGAGAACGGCAAAATTTAGCTGTGTTGCACGATTTATTAAAGCATGTTTGTTTTCATTTTATACTAACTTGTATTTATTATTACGCTTAACAAATTTACAATATAAATGCTTGGGTCTAGACCAACGTTCGGGACAAGTTTCGTCGAATTGTTAGAACGTTCAAAATTTAGCTGTTTTGCACGGTTTTATTAAAGCAAGTTTGTTTCCCTTTTATACTAACTTGTAGTTATTATTACGCCTTGCAAATTTACCACACAAATTCTTGGGTCTAGACCTACGTTTTGGTCAAGTTTTATCGAATTCTGATAACGTTCAAAAGTTAACTGTTTTGCACTGTTTTATTAAAGCATGTTTATTTCCTTTTTATACTAAGTTGTAGTTATTATTACGCTTAGGAAATATACAACACAAATGCTTGGGTCTAGACCAACGTTTGGGACAAGTTTTGTCGAATTTTGAAAACGTTCAAAATTTGGCTGTTTTGCACAGTTTTATTAAAGCAAGTTTCTTTTCCTTTTATACTAACTTGTAGTTATTATTACGCTTAGCAAATTTACCACACAAATGGTTGGGTCTAGACCAACGTTTGCGACAAGTTTCGTCGAATTCTGAGAACGTTCAAAATTTAGCTGTTTTGCACGGTTTTATTAAAGCAAGTTTGTTTCTCTTTTATACAAACTTGTAGTTATTATTACGCTTAGCAAATTTACAACACAAATTAACGTTCAAAATTTAGCTATTTTGCACGGTTTTATTAAAGCAAGTTTGTTTCCCTTTTATACTAACTTGTAGGTATTATTACGCTTAGCAAATTTACCAAACAAATTCTTCGGTCTAGACCTACGGTTGGGTCAAGTTTCGTCGAATTCTAAGAATGCTTAAAATTTGGCTGTTTTGCACTGTTTTATTAAAGCAAGCTTATTTCTCTTTTATACTAACTTGTAGTTATCATTGCGCTTAGCAAATTTGCCAAGCAAACGTTTGGGGTCTAAACCAACGTTTGGGTCAAATTTCGTCGAATTCTGATAACGTTCCAAATTTAGCTGTTTTGCACGGTTTTATTAAAGCAAGTTTGTTTTCTTTTTATAGTAACTTGTAGTTATTATTACGCTTAGCAGATTCACAACAGAAATCTTTGGGTCTAAACAAACGTTCGGGACAAATTTCGTCGAATTCTGAAAACGTTCAAAATTTAGCTGTTCTGCACGGTTTTATTAAAGCTAGTTTGTTTCCCTTTTATAGAAACATGTAGTTATTATTACGCATAACAAATTTACCACACAAATTCTTGGGTCTAGACCTACATTTTGGTAAAATTTCATCGAATTTTGAGAACGTTCAAAAGTTAGCTGTTTAGCACTATTTTATTAAAGCATGTTTATTTCCCTTTTATACTAACTTGTAGTTATTATTACTCTTAGCAAATATACAACACAAATACTTAGGTCTAGATCTACGCTTCGTTCATGGTTCGTCGAATTCTGAGAAGGGTTCAAAATGTAACTGTTTTGCACGGTTTTATTAAAGCAAGATTATTTCTCTTTTATATAAACTTGTAGTTATTATTACGCTTAGCAAATTTACCACACTAATTCTTGGGTCGAGATCTACATTTGGCTCAAGTTTCGTCGAATTCTGAGAATGCTCAAAATTTAGCTGTTTTGCACTGCTTTATTAAAGCAAGTTTATTTCTCTTTTATACTAACTTGTAGTTGTTATTAAACTTAGCAAATTTACATAACAAATGCTTGGGTCTAGACCTACGTTTGTGTTAAGTTTAGTCGAATTCCGAGAATGTTCAAACTTTAGCTGTTTTGCACGGTTTTATTAAAGCAAGTCTGTTTTCCTTTTATACGGACTTGTAGGTATTATTATGATTAGCAAATTTACCACACAAATTCGTGGTCTAGGTATTCGGTTGGGTCAAGTTTCGTCGAATTCTAAGAACGCTCAAAATTTAGCTGTTTTGCACTGGTTTATTAAAACAAGTTTGTTTGCCTTTTATACTAACTTGTAGTTATTATTACGCTTAGCAAATTTACCAAACAAATGGTTGGGTCTAGACAAACGTTTGGGTCAAGTTTCGTTGAATTCTGAGAACGTTCAAAATTTAGCTGTTTTGCACGATTTTATTAAAGCATGTTTGTTTTCATTTTATACTAACTTGTATTTATTATTACGCTTAACAAATTTACAATATAAATGCTTGGGTCTAGACCAACGTTCGGGACAAGTTTCGTCGAATTGTTAGAACATTCAAAATTTTGGCTGTTTTGCACGGTTTTATTAAAGCAAGTTTGTTTCCCTTTTATACTAACTTGTAGTTATTATTACGCCTTGCAAATTTACCACACAAATTCTTGGGTCTAGACCTACGTTTTGGTCAAGTTTTATCGAATTCTGATAACGTTCAAAAGTTAGCTGTTTTGCACTGTTTTATTAAAGCATGTTTATTTCCTTTTTATACTAAGTTGTAGTTATTATTACGCTTAGGAAATATACAACACAAATGCTTGGGTCTAGACCAACGTTTGGGACAAGTTTTGTCGAATTTTGAGAACGTTCAAATTTGGCTGTTTTGCACAGTTTTATTAAAGCAAGGTTCTTTCCCTTTTATACTAACTTGTAGTTATTATTACGCTTAGCAAATTTACCACACAAATGGTTGGGTCTAGACCAACGTTTGCGACAAGTTTCGTCGAATTCTGAGAACGTTCAAAATTTAGCTGTTTTGCACGGTTTTATTAAAGCAAGTTTGTTTCTCTTTTATACAAACTTGTAGTTATTATTGCGCTTAGCATATTTACAACACAAATTAGCGTTCAAAATTTAGCTGTTTTGCACGGTTTTATTAAAGAAAGTTTGTTTTCCTTTTATACTAACTTGTAGGTATTATTACGCTTAGCAAATTTACCAAACAAATTCTTCGGTCTAGACCTACGGTTGGGTCAAGTTTCATCGAATTCTAAGAATGCTCATAATTTGGCTGTTTTGCACTGTTTTATTAAAGCAAGTTTATTTCTCTTTTATACTAACTTGTAGTTATCATTGCGCTTAGCAAATTTGCCAAGCAAACGTTTGGGGTCTAAACCAACGTTTGGGTCAAATTTCGTCGAATTCTGATAACGTTCCAAATTTAGCTGTTTTGCACGGTTTTATTAAAGCAAGTTTGTTTTCTTTTTATAGTAACTTGTAGTTATTATTACGCTTAGCAGATTCACAACAGAAATCTTTGGGTCTAAACCAACGTTCGGGACAAATTTCGTCGAATTCTGAAAACGTTCAAAATTTAGCTGTTCTGCACGGTTTTATTAAAGCTAATTTGTTTCCCTTTTATAGAAACATGTAGTTATTATTACGTATAACAAATTTACCACACAAATTCTTGGGTCTAGACCTACATTTTGGTAAAGTTTCATCGAATTTTGAGAACGTTCAAAAGTTAGCTGTTTAGCACTATTTTATTAAAGCTTGTTTATTTCCCTTTTATACTAACTTGTAGTTATTATTACTCTTAGCAAATATACAACACAAATGCTTAAGTCTAGATCTACGCTTCGTTCATGGTTCGTCGAATTCTGAAAAGGGTTCAAAATGTAACTATTTTGCACAGTTTTATTAAAGCAAGATTGTTTCCCTTTTATATTAACTTGTAGTTGTTATTACGCTAAGCAAATTTACCACACTAATTCTTGGGTCGAGATCTACGTTTGGGTCAAGTTTCGTCGAATTCTGAGAATGCTCAAAATTTAGCTGTTTTGCACTGCTTTATTAAAGCAAGTTTATTTCTCTTTTATACTAACTTATAGTTGTTATTAAACTTAGCAAATTTACCATACAAATGCTTGGGTCTAGACCTACGTTTGTGTTAAGTTTAGTCGAATTCCGAGAATGTTCAAACTTTAGCTGTTTTGCACAGTTTTATTAAAGCAAGTCTGTTTCTCTTTTATACTGACTTGTAGGTATTATTATGATTAGCAAATTTACCACACAAATTCGTGGTCTAGGTATACGGTTGGGTCAAATTTCGTCGAATTCTAAAAACGCTCAAAATTTAGCTGTTTTGCACTGGTTTATTAAAACAAGTTTGTTTGCCTTTTATACTAATTTGTAGTTATTATTACGCTTAGCAAATTTACCAAACAAATGGTTGGGTCTAGACAAACGTTTGGGTCAAGTTTCGTTGAATTCTGAGAACGGCAAAATTTAGCTGTGTTGCACGATTTTATTAAAGCATGTTTGTTTTCATTTTATACTAACTTGTATTTATTATTACGCTTAACAAATTTACAATATAAATGCTTGGGTCTAGACCAACGTTCGGGACAAGTTTCGTCGAATTGTTAGAACATTCAAAATTTAGCTGTTTTGCACGGTTTTATTGAAGCAAGTTTGTTTCCCTTTTATACTAACTTGTAGTTATTATTACGCTTTGCAAATTTACCACACAAATTCTTGGGTCTAGACCTACGTTTTGGTCAAGTTTTATCGAATTCTGATAACGTTCAAAAGTTAGCTGTTTTGCACTGTTTTATTAAAGCATGTTTATTTCCTTTTTATACTAAGTTGTAGTTATTATTACGCTTAGGAAATATACAACACAAATGCTTGGGTCTAGACCAACGTTTGGGACAAGTTTTGTCGAATTTTGAGAACGTTCAAAATTTGGCGGTTTTGCACAGTTTTATTAAAGCAAGTTTCTTTCCCTTTTATACTAACTTGTAGTTATTATTACGCTTAGCAAATTTACCACACAAATGGTTGGGTCTAGACCAACGTTTGCGACAAGTTTCGTCGAATTCTGAGAACGTTCAAAATTTAGCTGTTTTGCACGGTTTTATTAAAGCAAGTTTGTTTCTCTTTTATACAAACTTGTAGTTATTATTGCGCTTAGCAAATTTACAACACAAATTAACGTTCAAAATTTAGCTGTTTTGCACGGTTTTATTAAAGCAAGTTTGTTTTCCTTTTATACTAACTTGTAGGTATTATTACGCTTAGCAAAATTACCAAACAAATTCTTCGGTATAGACCTACGGTTGGGTCAAGTTTCATCGAATTCTAAGAATGCTCATAATTTGGCTGTTATACACTGTTTTATTAAAGCAAGTTTATTTCTCTTTTATACTAACTTGTAGTTATTATTGCGCTTTGCAAATTTACCAAACAAATGGTTGGGTCTAGACAAACGTTTGGGTCAAGTTTCGTTGAATTCTGAGAACGGCAAAATTTAGCTGTGTTGCACGATTTATTAAAGCATGTTTGTTTTCATTTTATACTAACTTGTATTTATTATTACGCTTAACAAATTTACAATATAAATGCTTGGGTCTAGACCAACGTTCGGGACAAGTTTCGTCGAATTGTTAGAACGTTCAAAATTTAGCTGTTTTGCACGGTTTTATTAAAGCAAGTTTGTTTCCCTTTTATACTAACTTGTAGTTATTATTACGCCTTGCAAATTTACCACACAAATTCTTGGGTCTAGACCTACGTTTTGGTCAAGTTTTATCGAATTCTGATAACGTTCAAAAGTTAACTGTTTTGCACTGTTTTATTAAAGCATGTTTATTTCCTTTTTATACTAAGTTGTAGTTATTATTACGCTTAGGAAATATACAACACAAATGCTTGGGTCTAGACCAACGTTTGGGACAAGTTTTGTCGAATTTTGAAAACGTTCAAAATTTGGCTGTTTTGCACAGTTTTATTAAAGCAAGTTTCTTTTCCTTTTATACTAACTTGTAGTTATTATTACGCTTAGCAAATTTACCACACAAATGGTTGGGTCTAGACCAACGTTTGCGACAAGTTTCGTCGAATTCTGAGAACGTTCAAAATTTAGCTGTTTTGCACGGTTTTATTAAAGCAAGTTTGTTTCTCTTTTATACAAACTTGTAGTTATTATTACGCTTAGCAAATTTACAACACAAATTAACGTTCAAAATTTAGCTATTTTGCACGGTTTTATTAAAGCAAGTTTGTTTCCCTTTTATACTAACTTGTAGGTATTATTACGCTTAGCAAATTTACCAAACAAATTCTTCGGTCTAGACCTACGGTTGGGTCAAGTTTCGTCGAATTCTAAGAATGCTTAAAATTTGGCTGTTTTGCACTGTTTTATTAAAGCAAGCTTATTTCTCTTTTATACTAACTTGTAGTTATCATTGCGCTTAGCAAATTTGCCAAGCAAACGTTTGGGGTCTAAACCAACGTTTGGGTCAAATTTCGTCGAATTCTGATAACGTTCCAAATTTAGCTGTTTTGCACGGTTTTATTAAAGCAAGTTTGTTTTCTTTTTATAGTAACTTGTAGTTATTATTACGCTTAGCAGATTCACAACAGAAATCTTTGGGTCTAAACAAACGTTCGGGACAAATTTCGTCGAATTCTGAAAACGTTCAAAATTTAGCTGTTCTGCACGGTTTTATTAAAGCTAGTTTGTTTCCCTTTTATAGAAACATGTAGTTATTATTACGCATAACAAATTTACCACACAAATTCTTGGGTCTAGACCTACATTTTGGTAAAATTTCATCGAATTTTGAGAACGTTCAAAAGTTAGCTGTTTAGCACTATTTTATTAAAGCATGTTTATTTCCCTTTTATACTAACTTGTAGTTATTATTACTCTTAGCAAATATACAACACAAATACTTAGGTCTAGATCTACGCTTCGTTCATGGTTCGTCGAATTCTGAGAAGGGTTCAAAATGTAACTGTTTTGCACGGTTTTATTAAAGCAAGATTATTTCTCTTTTATATAAACTTGTAGTTATTATTACGCTTAGCAAATTTACCACACTAATTCTTGGGTCGAGATCTACATTTGGCTCAAGTTTCGTCGAATTCTGAGAATGCTCAAAATTTAGCTGTTTTGCACTGCTTTATTAAAGCAAGTTTATTTCTCTTTTATACTAACTTGTAGTTGTTATTAAACTTAGCAAATTTACATAACAAATGCTTGGGTCTAGACCTACGTTTGTGTTAAGTTTAGTCGAATTCCGAGAATGTTCAAACTTTAGCTGTTTTGCACGGTTTTATTAAAGCAAGTCTGTTTTCCTTTTATACGGACTTGTAGGTATTATTATGATTAGCAAATTTACCACACAAATTCGTGGTCTAGGTATTCGGTTGGGTCAAGTTTCGTCGAATTCTAAGAACGCTCAAAATTTAGCTGTTTTGCACTGGTTTATTAAAACAAGTTTGTTTGCCTTTTATACTAACTTGTAGTTATTATTACGCTTAGCAAATTTACCAAACAAATGGTTGGGTCTAGACAAACGTTTGGGTCAAGTTTCGTTGAATTCTGAGAACGTTCAAAATTTAGCTGTTTTGCACGATTTTATTAAAGCATGTTTGTTTTCATTTTATACTAACTTGTATTTAATATTACGCTTAACAAATTTACAATATAAATGCTTGGGTCTAGACCAACGTTCGGGACAAGATTCGTCGAATTGTTAGAACGTTCAAAATTTAGCTGTTTTGCACGGTTTTATTAAAGCAAGTTTGTTTCCCTTTTATACTAACTTGTAGTTATTATTACGCCTTGCAAATTTACCACACAAATTCTTGGGTCTAGACCTACGTTTTGGTCAAGTTTCATCGAATTCAGATAACGTTCAAAAGTTAGCTGTTTTGCACTGTTTTATTAAAGCATGTTTATTTCCTTTTTATACTAAGTTGTAGTTATTATTACGCTTAGGAAATATACAACACAAATGCTTGGGTATAGACCAACGTTTGGGACAAGTTTTGTCGAATTTTGAGAACGTTCAAAATTTGGCTGTTTTGCACAGTTTTATTAAAACAAGTTTCTTTTCCTTTTATACTAACTTGTAGTTATTATTACGCTTAGCAAATTTACCACACAAATGGTTGGGTCTAGACCAACGTTTGCGAAAAGTTTCGTCGAATTCTGAGAACGTTCAAAATTTAGCTGTTTTGCACGGTTTTATTAAAGCAAGTTTGTTTCTCTTTTATAGAAACTTGTAGTTATTATTGCGCTTAGCAAATTTACAACACAAATTAACGTTCAAAATTTAGCTGTTTTGCACGGTTTTATTAAAGCAAGTTTGTTTTCCTTTTATACTAACTTGTAGGTATTATTACGCTTAGCAAATTTACCAAACAAATTCTTCGGTCTAGACCTACGGTTGGGTCAAGTTTCATCGAATTCTAAGAATGCTCATAATTTGGCTGTTTTGCACTGTTTTATTAAAGCAAGTTAATTTCTCTTTTATACTAACTTGTAGTTATCATTGCGCTTAGCAAATTTACCAAACAAATGGTTGGGTCTAGACAAACGTTTGGGTCAAGTTTCGTTGAATTCTGAGAACGGCAAAATTTAGCTGTGTTGCATGATTTTATTAAAGCATGTTTGTTTTCATTTTATACTAACTTGTATTTATTATTACGCTTAACAGATTCACAACAGAAATCTTTGGGTCTAAACCAACGTTCGGGATAAATTTCGTCGAATTCTGAAAACGTTCCAAACTTAGCTGTTTTGCACGGTTTTATTAAAGCTAGTTTGTTTCCCTTTTATAGAAACTTGTAGTTATTATTAAGCATAGCAAATTTACAACACAAATTCTTGGGTCTAGACCTACATTTTGGTAAAGTTTCATCGAATTTTGAGAACGTTCAAAAGTTAGCTGTTTAGCACTATTTTATTAAAGCATGTTTATTTCCCTTTTATACTAACTTGTAGTTATTATTACTCTTAGCAAATATACAACACAAATACTTAGGTCTAGATCTACGCTTCGTTCATGGTTCGTCGAATTCTGAGAAGGGTTCAAAATGTAACTGTTTTGCACAGTTTTATTAAAGCAAGATTGTTTCCCTTTTATATAAACTTGTAGTTATTATTACGCTTAGCAAATTTACCACACAAATTCTTGGGTTGAGATCTACGTTTGGCTCAAGTTTCGTCGAATTCTGAGAATGCTCAAAATTTAGCTATTTTGCACTGCTTTATTAAAGCAAGTTTATTTCTCTTTTATACTAACTTGTAGTTGTTATTAAACTTAGCAAATTTACATAACAAATGCTTGGGTCTAGACCTACGTTTGTGTTAAGTTTAGTCGAATTCCGAGAATGTTCAAACTTTAGCTGTTTTGCACGGTTTTATTAAAGCAAGTCTGTTTCCCTTTTATACGGACTTGTAGGTATTATTATGATTAGCAAATTTACCACACAAATTCGTGGTCTAGGTATACGGTTGGGTCAAGTTTCGTCGAATTCTAGGAACGCTCAAAATTTAGCTGTTTTGCACTGGTTTATTAAAACAAGTTTGTTTGCCTTTTATACTAACTTGTAGTTATTATTACGCTTAGCAAATTTACCAAACAAATGGTTGGGTCTAGACAAACGTTTGGGTCAAGTTTCGTTGAATTCTGAGAACGTTCAAAATTTATCTGTTTTGCACGATTTTATTAAAGCATGTTTGTTTTCATTTTATACTAACTTGTATTTATTATTACGCTTAACAAATTTACAATATAAATTCTTGGGTCTAGACCAACGTTCGGGACAAGATTCGTCGAAATGTTAGAACGTTCAAAATTTAGCTGTTTTGCACGGTTTTATTAAAGCAAGTTTGTTTCCCTTTTATACTAACTTGTAGTTATTATTACGCCTTGCAAATTTACCACACAAATTCTTGGGTCTAGACCTACGTTTTGGTCAAGTTTCATCGAATTCTGATAACGTTCAAAAGTTAGCTGTTTTGCACTGTTTTATTAAAGCATGTTTATTTCCTTTTTATACTAAGTTGTTGTTATTATTACGCTTAGGAAATATACAACACAAATGCTTGGGTCTAGACCAACGTTTGGGACAAGTTTTGTCGAATTTTGAGAACGTTCAAAATTTGGCTGTTTTGCACAGTTTTATTAAAGCAAGTTTCTTTCCCTTTTATACTAAGTTGTAGTTATTATTACGCTTAGCAAATTTACCACACAAATGGTTGGGTCTAGACCAACGTTTGCGACAAGTTTCGTCGAATTCTGAGAACGTTCAAAATTTAGCTGTTTTGCACGGTTTTATTAAAGCAAGTTTGTTTCTCTTTTATACAAACTTGTAGTTATTATTGCGTTTAGCAAATTTACAACACAAATTAACGTTCAAAATTTAGCTGTTTTGCACGGTTTTATTAAAGCAAGTTTGTTTTTCCTTTTATACTAACTTGTAGGTATTATTACGCTTAGCAAATTTACCAAACAAATTCTTCGGTCTAGACCTACGGTTGGGTCAAGTTTCATCGAATTCTAAGAATGCTCATAATTTGGCTGTTTTGCACTGTTTTATTAAAGCAAGTTTATTTCTCTTTTATACTAACTTGTAGTTATTATTGCGCTTAGCAAATTTACCAAACAAATGGTTGGGTCTAGACAAACGTTTGGGTCAAGTTTCGTTGAATTCTGAGAACGGCAAAATTTAGCTGTGTTGCACGATTTTATTAAAGCATGTTTGTTTTCATTTTATACTAACTTGTATTTATTATTACGCTTAACAAATTTACAATATAAATGCTTGGGTCTAGACCAACGTTCGGGACAAGTTTCGTCGAATTGTTAGAACGTTCAAAATTTAGCTGTTTTGCACGGTTTTATTGAAGCAAGTTTGTTTCCCTTTTATACTAACTTGTAGTTATTATTACGCCTTGCAAATTTACCACACAAATTCTTGGGTCTAGACCTACGTTTTGGTCAAGTTTTATCGAATTCTGATAACGTTCAAAAGTTAGCTGTTTTGCACTGTTTTATTAAAGCATGTTTATTTCCTTTTTATACTAAGTTGTAGTTATTATTACGCTTAGGAAATATACAACACAAATGCTTGGGTCTAGACCAACGTTTGGGACAAGTTTTGTCGAATTTTGAAAACGTTCAAAATTTGGCTGTTTTGCACAGTTTTATTAAAGCAAGTTCCTTTTCCTTTTATACTAACTTGTAGTTATTATTACGCTTAGCAAATTTACCACACAAATGGTTGGGTCTAGACCAACGTTTGCGACAAGTTTCGTCGAATTCTGAGAACGTTCAAAATTTAGCTGTTTTGCACGGTTTTATTAAAGCAAGTTTGTTTCTCTTTTATACAAACTTGTAGTTATTATTGCGCTTAGCAAATTTACAACACAAATTAACGTTCAAAATTTAGCTGTTTTGCACGGTTTTATTAAAGCAAGTTTGTTTTCCTTTTATACTAACTTGTAGGTATTATTACGCTTAGCAAATTTACCAAACAAATTCTTCGGTCTAGACCTACGGTTGGGTCAAGTTTCATCGAATTCTAAGAATGCTCATAATTTGGCTGTTTTGCACTGTTTTATTAAAGCAAGTTTATTTCTCTTTTATACTAACTTGTAGTTATCATTGCGCTTAGCAAATTTGCCAAGCAAACGTTTGGGGTCTAAACAACGTTTGGGTCAAATTTCGTCGAATTCTGATAACGTTCCAAATTTAGCTGTTTTGCACGGTTTTATTAAAGAAAGTTTGTTTTATTTTTATAGTAACTTGTAGTTATTATTACGCTTAGCAGATTCACAACAGAAATCTTTGGGTCTAAACCAACGTTCGGGATAAATTTCGTCGAATTCTGAAAACGTTCAAAACTTAGCTGTTCTGCACGGTTTTATTAAAGCTAGTTTGTTTCCCTTTTATAGAAACTTGTAGTTATTATTACGCATAGCAAATTTACAACACAAATTCTTGGGTCTAGACCTACATTTTGGTAAAGTTTCATCGAATTTTGAGAACGTTCAAAAGTTAGCTGTTTAGCACTATTTTATTAAAGCATGTTTATTTCCCTTTTATACTAACTTGTAGTTATTATTACTCTTAGCAAATATACAACACAAATACTTAGGTCTAGATCTACGCTTCGTTCATGGTTCGTCGAATTCTGAGAAGGGTTCAAAATGTAACTGTTTTGCACGGTTTTATTAAAGCAAGATTATTTCCCTTTTATATAAACTTGTAGTTATTATTACGCTTAGCAAATTTACCACACTAATTCTTGGGTCGAGATCTACATTTGGCTCAAGTTTCGTCGAATTCTGAGAATGCTCAAAATTTAGCTGTTTTGCACTGCTTTATTAAAGCAAGTTTATTTCTCTTTTATACTAACTTGTAGTTGTTATTAAACTTAGCAAATTTACATAACAAATGCTTGGGTCTAGACCTACGTTGTGTTAAGTTTAGTCGAATTCCGAGAATGTTCAAACTTTAGCTGTTTTGCACGGTTTTATTAAAGCAAGTCTGTTTCCCTTTTATACGGACTTGTAGGTATTATTATGATTAGCAAATTTACCACACAAATTCGTGGTCTAGGTATTCGGTTGGGTCAAGTTTCGTCGAATTCTAAGAACGCTCAAAATTTAGCTGTTTTGCACTGGTTTATTAAAACAAGTTTGTTTGCCTTTTATACTAACTTGTAGTTATTATTACGCTTAGCAAATTTACCAAACAAATGGTTGGGTCTAGACAAACGTTTGGGTCAAGTTTCGTTGAATTCTGAGAACGTTCAAAATTTAGCTGTTTTGCACGATTTTATTAAAGCATGTTTGTTTTCATTTTATACTAACTTGTATTTATTATTACGCTTAACAAATTTACAATATAAATGCTTGGGTCTAGACCAACGTTCGGGACAAGTTTCGTCGAATTGTTAGAACGTTCAAAATTTAGCTGTTTTGCACGGTTTTATTGAAGCAAGTTTGTTTCCCTTTTATACTAACTTGTAGTTATTATTACGCCTTGCAAATTTACCACACAAATTCTTGGGTCTAGACCTACGTTTTGGTCAAGTTTTATCGAATTCTGATAACGTTCAAAAGTTAGCTGTTTTGCACTGTTTTATTAAAGCATGTTTATTTCCTTTTTATACTAAGTTGTAGTTATTATTACGCTTAGGAAATATACAACACAAATGCTTGGGTCTAGACCAACGTTTGGGACAAGTTTTGTCGAATTTTGAAAACGTTCAAAATTTGGCTGTTTTGCACAGTTTTATTAAAGCAAGTTCCTTTTCCTTTTATACTAACTTGTAGTTATTATTACGCTTAGCAAATTTACCACACAAATGGTTGGGTCTAGACCAACGTTTGCGACAAGTTTCGTCGAATTCTGAGAACGTTCAAAATTTAGCTGTTTTGCACGGTTTTATTAAAGCAAGTTTGTTTCTCTTTTATACAAACTTGTAGTTATTATTGCGCTTAGCAAATTTACAACACAAATTAACGTTCAAAATTTAGCTGTTTTGCACGGTTTTATTAAAGCAAGTTTGTTTTCCTTTTATACTAACTTGTAGGTATTATTACGCTTAGCAAATTTACCAAACAAATTCTTCGGTCTAGACCTACGGTTGGGTCAAGTTTCATCGAATTCTAAGAATGCTCATAATTTGGCTGTTTTGCACTGTTTTATTAAAGCAAGTTTATTTCTCTTTTATACTAACTTGTAGTTATCATTGCGCTTAGCAAATTTGCCAAGCAAACGTTTGGGGTCTAAACAACGTTTGGGTCAAATTTCGTCGAATTCTGATAACGTTCCAAATTTAGCTGTTTTGCACGGTTTTATTAAAGAAAGTTTGTTTTATTTTTATAGTAACTTGTAGTTATTATTACGCTTAGCAGATTCACAACAGAAATCTTTGGGTCTAAACCAACGTTCGGGATAAATTTCGTCGAATTCTGAAAACGTTCAAAACTTAGCTGTTCTGCACGGTTTTATTAAAGCTAGTTTGTTTCCCTTTTATAGAAACTTGTAGTTATTATTACGCATAGCAAATTTACAACACAAATTCTTGGGTCTAGACCTACATTTTGGTAAAGTTTCATCGAATTTTGAGAACGTTCAAAAGTTAGCTGTTTAGCACTATTTTATTAAAGCATGTTTATTTCCCTTTTATACTAACTTGTAGTTATTATTACTCTTAGCAAATATACAACACAAATACTTAGGTCTAGATCTACGCTTCGTTCATGGTTCGTCGAATTCTGAGAAGGGTTCAAAATGTAACTGTTTTGCACGGTTTTATTAAAGCAAGATTATTTCCCTTTTATATAAACTTGTAGTTATTATTACGCTTAGCAAATTTACCACACTAATTCTTGGGTCGAGATCTACATTTGGCTCAAGTTTCGTCGAATTCTGAGAATGCTCAAAATTTAGCTGTTTTGCACTGCTTTATTAAAGCAAGTTTATTTCTCTTTTATACTAACTTGTAGTTGTTATTAAACTTAGCAAATTTACATAACAAATGCTTGGGTCTAGACCTACGTTGTGTTAAGTTTAGTCGAATTCCGAGAATGTTCAAACTTTAGCTGTTTTGCACGGTTTTATTAAAGCAAGTCTGTTTCCCTTTTATACGGACTTGTAGGTATTATTATGATTAGCAAATTTACCACACAAATTCGTGGTCTAGGTATTCGGTTGGGTCAAGTTTCGTCGAATTCTAAGAACGCTCAAAATTTAGCTGTTTTGCACTGGTTTATTAAAACAAGTTTGTTTGCCTTTTATACTAACTTGTAGTTATTATTACGCTTAGCAAATTTACCAAACAAATGGTTGGGTCTAGACAAACGTTTGGGTCAAGTTTCGTTGAATTCTGAGAACGTTCAAAATTTAGCTGTTTTGCACGATTTTATTAAAGCATGTTTGTTTTCATTTTATACTAACTTGTATTTATTATTACGCTTAACAAATTTACAATATAAATGCTTGGGTCTAGACCAACGTTCGGGACAAGATTCGTCGAATTGTTAGAACGTTCAAATTTTAGCTGTTTTGCACGGTTTTATTAAAACAAGTTTGTTTCCCTTTTATACTAACTTGTAGTTATTATTACGCCTTGCAAATTTACCACACAAATTCTTGGGTCTAGACCTACGTTTTGGTCAAGTTTTTTCAAATTGTGATAACGTTCAAAAGTTAGCTGTTTTGCACTGTTTTATTAAAGCATGTTTATTTCCTTTTTATACTAAGTTGTAGTTATTATTACGCTTAGGAAATATACAACACAAATGCTTGGGTCTAGACCAACGTTTGGGACAAGTTTTGTCGAATTTTGAAAACGTTCAAAATTTGGCTGTTTTGCACAGTTTTATTAAAGCAAGTTTCTTTTCCTTTTATACTAACTTGTAGTTATTACTACGCTTAGCAAATTTACCACACAAATGGTTGGGTCTAGACCAACGTTTGCGACAAGTTTCGTCGAATTCTGAGAACGTTCAAGATTTAGCTGTTTTGCACGGTTTTATTAAAGCAAGTTTGTTTCTCTTTTATACAAACTTGTAGTTATTATTGCGCTTAGCAAATTTACAACACAAATTAACGTTCAAAATTTAGCTGTTTTGCACGGTTTTATTAAAGCAAGTTTGTTTCCCTTTTATACTAACTTGTAGTTATTATTACGCCTTGCAAATTTACAACACAAATTCTTGGGTCTAGACCTACATTTTGGTAAAGTTTCATCGAATTTTGAGAACGTTCAAAAGTTAGCTGTTTAGCACTATTTTATTAAAGCATGTTTATTTCCCTTTTATACTAACTTGTAGTTATTATTACTCTTAGCAAATATACAACACAAATACTTAGGTCTAGATCTACGCTTCGTTCATGGTTCGTCGAATTCTGAGAAGGGTTCAAAATGTAACTGTTTTGCACGGTTTTGTTAAAGCAAGATTGTTTTCCTTTTATATAAACTTGTAGTTATTATTACGCTTAGCAAATTTACCACACAAATTCTTGGGTCGAGATCTACGTTTGGCTCAAGTTTCGTCGAATTCTGAGAATGCTCAAAATTTAGCTGTTTTGCACTGCTTTATTAAAGCAAGTTTATTTCTCTTTTATACTAACTTGTAGTTGTTATTAAACTTAGCAAATTTACATAACAAATGCTTGGGTCTAGACCTACGTTTGTGTTAAGTTTAGTCGAATTCCGAGAATGTTCAAACTTTAGCTGTTTTGCACGGTTTTATTAAAGCAAGTCTGTTTCCCTTTTATACGGACTTGTAGATATTATTATGATTAGCAAATTTACCACACAAATTCGTGGTCTAGGTATACGGTTGGGTCAAGTTTCGTCGAATTCTAGGAACGCTCAAAATTTAGCTGTTTTGCACTGGTTTATTAAAACAAGTTTGTTTGCCTTTTATACTAATTTGTAGTTATTATTACGCTTAGCAAATTTACCAAACAAATGGTTGGGTCTAGACAAACGTTTGGGTCAAGTTTCGTTGAATTCTGAGAACGGCAAAATTTAGCTGTGTTGCACGATTTTATTAAAGCATGTTTGTTTTCATTTTATACTAACTTGTATTTATTATTACGCTTAACAAATTTACAATATAAATGCTTGGGTCTAGACCAACGTTCGGGACAAGTTTCGTCGAATTGTTAGAACGTTCAAAATTTAGCTGTTTTGCACGGTTTTATTAAAGCAAGTTTGTTTCCCTTTTATACTAACTTGTAGTTATTATTACGCCTTGCAAATTTACCACACAAATTCTTGGGTCTAGACCTACGTTTTGGTCAAGTTTTTTCAAATTGTGATAACGTTCAAAAGTTAGCTGTTTTGCACTGTTTTATTAAAGCATGTTTATTTCCTTTTTATACTAAGTTGTAGTTATTATTACGCTTAGGAAATATACAACACAAATGCTTGGGTCTAGACCAACGTTTGGGACAAGTTTTGTCGAATTTTGAAAACGTTCAAAATTTGGCTGTTTTGCACAGTTTTATTAAAGCAAGTTTCTTTTCCTTTTATACTAACTTGTAGTTATTACTACGCTTAGCAAATTTACCACACAAATGGTTGGGTCTAGACCAACGTTTGCGACAAGTTTCGTCGAATTCTGAGAACGTTCAAGATTTAGCTGTTTTGCACGGTTTTATTAAAGCAAGTTTGTTTCTCTTTTATACAAACTTGTAGTTATTATTGCGCTTAGCAAATTTACAACACAAATTAACGTTCAAAATTTAGCTGTTTTGCACGGTTTTATTAAAGCAAGTTTGTTTTCCTTTTATACTAACTTGTAGGTATTATTACGCTTAGCAAATTTACCAAACAAATTCTTCGGTCTAGACCTACGGTTGGGTCAAGTTTCATCGAATTCTAAGAATGCTCATAATTTGGCTGTTTTGCACTGTTTTATTAAAGCAAGTTAATTTCTCTTTTATACTAACTTGTAGTTATCATTGCGCTTAGCAAATTTACCAAACAAATGGTTGGGTCTAGACAAACGTTTGGGTCAAGTTTCGTTGAATTCTGAGAACGGCAAAATTTAGCTGTGTTGCACGATTTTATTAAAGCATGTTTGTTTTCATTTTATACTAACTTGTATTTATTATTACGCTTAACAAATTTACAATATAAATGCTTGGGTCTAGACCAACGTTCGGGACAAGTTTCGTCGAATTGTTAGAACGTTCAAAATTTAGCTGTTTTGCACGGTTTTATTAAAGCAAGTTTGTTTCCCTTTTATACTAACTTGTAGTTATTATTACGCCTTGCAAATTTACCACACAAATTTTTGGGTCTAGACCTACGTTTTGGTCAAGTTTTTTCGAATTCTGATAACGTTCTAAGTTAGCTGTTTTGCACTGTTTTATTAAAGCATGTTTATTTCCTTTTTATACTAAGTTGTAGTTATTATTACGCTTAGGAAATATACAACACAAATGCTTGGGTCTAGACCAACGTTTGGGACAAGTTTTGTCGAATTTTGAAAACGTTCAAAATTTGGCTGTTTTGCACAGTTTTATTAAAGCAAGTTTCTTTTCCTTTTATACTAACTTGTAGTTATTATTACGCTTAGCAAATTTACCACACAAATGGTTGGGTCTAGACCAACGTTTGCGACAGGTTTCGTCGAATTCTGAGAACGTTCAAGATTTAGCTGTTTTGCACGGTTTTATTAAAGCAAGTTTGTTTCTCTTTTATACAAACTTGTAGTTATTATTGCGCTTAGCAAATTTACAACACAAATTAA
This sequence comes from Sesamum indicum, assembly GCF_026168435.1. Lineage (NCBI taxonomy): Eukaryota > Viridiplantae > Streptophyta > Magnoliopsida > Lamiales > Pedaliaceae > Sesamum > Sesamum indicum. The sequence goes on along the minus strand of NC_142664.1, from coordinate 16,040,714 downwards.
CGTTCAAAATTTAGCTGTTTTGCACGGTTTTATTAAAGCAAGTTTGTTTTCCTTTTATACTAACTTGTAGGTATTATTACGCTTAGCAAATTTACCAAACAAATTCTTCGGTCTAGACCTACGGTTGGGTCAAGTTTCATCGAATTCTAAGAATGCTCATAATTTGGCTGTTTTGCACTGTTTTATTAAAGCAAGTTAATTTCTCTTTTATACTAACTTGTAGTTATCATTGCGCTTAGCAAATTTACCAAACAAATGGTTGGGTCTAGACAAACGTTTGGGTCAAGTTTCGTTGAATTCTGAGAACGGCAAAATTTAGCTGTGTTGCACGATTTTATTAAAGCATGTTTGTTTTCATTTTATACTAACTTGTATTTATTATTACGCTTAACAGATTCACAACAGAAATCTTTGGGTCTAAACCAACGTTCGGGATAAATTTCGTCGAATTCTGAAAACGTTCAAAACTTAGCTGTTTTGCACGGTTTTATTAAAGCTAGTTTGTTTCCCTTTTATAGAAACTTGTAGTTATTATTACGCATAGCAAATTTACAACACAAATTCTTGGGTCTAGACCTACATTTTGGTAAAGTTTCATCTAATTTTGAGAACGTTCAAAAGTTAGCTGTTTAGCACTATTTTATTAAAGCATGTTTATTTCCCTTTTATACTAACTTGTAGTTATTATTACTCTTAGCAAATATACAACACAAATACTTAGGTCTAGATCTATGCTTCGTTCATGGTTCGTCGAATTCTGAGAAGGGTTCAAAATGTAACTATTTTGCACGGTTTTATTAAAGCAAGATTGTTTCCCTTTTATATAAACTTGTAGTTATTATTACGCTTAGCAAATTTACCACACAAATTCTTGGGTCGAGATCTACGTTTGGCTCAAGTTTCGTCGAATTCTGAGAATGCTCAAAGTTTAGCTGTTTTGCACTGCTTTATTAAAGCAAGTTTATTTCTCTTTTATACTAACTTGTAGTTGTTATTAAACTTAGCAAATTTACATAACAAATGCTTGGGTCTAGACCTACGTTTGTGTTAAGTTTAGTCGAATTCCGAGAATGTTCAAACTTTAGCTGTTTTGCACGGTTTTATTAAAGCAAGTTTGTTTCCCTTTTATACGGACTTGTAGGTATTATTATGATTAGCAAATTTACCACACAAATTCGTGGTCTAGGTATACGGTTGGGTCAAGTTTCGTCGAATTCTAGGAACGCTCAAAATTTAGCTGTTTTGCACTGGTTTATTAAAACAAGTTTGTTTGCCTTTTATACTAATTTGTAGTTATTATTACGCTTAGCAAATTTACCAAACAAATGGTTGGGTCTAGACAAACGTTTGGGTCAAGTTTCGTTGAATTCTGAGAACGGCAAAATTTAGCTGTGTTGCACGATTTTATTAAAGCATGTTTGTTTTCATTTTATACTAACTTGTATTTATTATTACGCTTAACAAATTTACAATATAAATGCTTGGGTCTAGACCAACGTTCGGGACAAGTTTCGTCGAATTGTTAGAACGTTCAAAATTTAGCTGTTTTGCACGGTTTTATTAAAGCAAGTTTGTTTCCCTTTTATACTAACTTGTAGTTATTATTACGCCTTCCAAATTTACCACACAAATTCTTGGGTCTAGACCTACGTTTTGGTCAAGTTTTTTCAAATTGTGATAACGTTCAAAAGTTAGTTGTTTTGCACTGTTTTATTAAAGCATGTTTATTTCCTTTTTATACTAAGTTGTAGTTATTATTACGCTTAGGAAATATACAACACAAATGCTTGGGTCTAGACCAACGTTTGGGACAAGTTTTGTCGAATTTTGAAAACGTTCAAAATTTGGCTGTTTTGCACAGTTTTATTAAAGCAAGTTTCTTTTCCTTTTATACTAACTTGTAGTTATTACTACGCTTAGCAAATTTACCACACAAATGGTTGGGTCTAGACCAACGTTTGCGACAAGTTTCGTCGAATTCTGAGAACGTTCAAGATTTAGCTGTTTTGCACGGTTTTATTAAAGCAAGTTTGTTTCTCTTTTATACAAACTTGTAGTTATTATTGCGCTTAGCAAATTTACAACACAAATTAACGTTCAAAATTTAGCTGTTTTGCACGGTTTTATTAAAGCAAGTTTGTTTTCCTTTTATACTAACTTGTAGGTATTATTACGCTTAGCAAATTTACCAAACAAATTCTTCGGTCTAGACCTACGGTTGGGTCAAGTTTCATCGAATTCTAAGAATGCTCATAATTTGGCTGTTTTGCACTGTTTTATTAAAGCAAGTTAATTTCTCTTTTATACTAACTTGAAGTTATCATTGCGCTTAGCAAATTTACCAAACAAATGGTTGGGTCTAGACAAACGTTTGGGTCAAGTTTCGTTGAATTCTGAGAACGGCAAAATTTAGCTGTGTTGCACGATTTTATTAAAGCATGTTAGTTTTCATTTTATACTAACTTGTATTTATTATTACGCTTAACAGATTCACAACAGAAATCTTTGGGTCTAAACCAACGTTCGGGATAAATTTCGTCGAATTCTGAAAACGTTCAAAACTTAGCTGTTTTGCACGGTTTTATTAAAGCTAGTTTGTTTCCCTTTTATAGAAACTTGTAGTTATTATTACGCATAGCAAATTTACAACACAAATTCTTGGGTCTAGACCTACATTTTGGTAAAGTTTCATCGAATTTTGAGAACGTTCAAAAGTTAGCTGTTTAGCACTATTTTATTAAAGCATGTTTATTTCCCTTTTATACTAACTTGTAGTTATTATTACTCTTAGCAAATATACAACACAAATACTTAGGTCTAGATCTACGCTTCGTTCATGGTTCGTCGAATTCTGAGAAGGGTTCAAAATGTAACTGTTTTGTACGGTTTTATTAAAGCAAGATTGTTTCCCTTTTATATAAACTTGTAGTTATTATTACGCTTAGCAAATTTACCACACAAATTCTTGGGTCGAGATCTACGTTTGGCTCAAGTTTCGTCGAATTCTGAGAATGCTCAAAATTTAGCTGTTTTGCACTGCTTTATTAAAGCAAGTTTATTTCTCTTTTATACTAACTTGTAGTTGTTATTAAACTTAGCAAATTTACATAACAAATGCTTGGGTCTAGACCTACGTTTGTGTTAAGTTTAGTCGAATTCCGAGAATGTTCAAACTTTAGCTGTTTTGCACGGTTTTATTAAAGCAAGTCTGTTTCCCTTTTATACGGACTTGTAGGTATTATTATGATTAGCAAATTTACCACACAAATTCGTGGTCTAGGTATACGGTTGGGTCAAGTTTCGTCGAATTCTAGGAACGCTCAAAATTTAGCTGTTTTGCACTGGTTTATTAAAACAAGTTTGTTTGCCTTTTATACTAACTTGTAGTTATTATTACGCTTAGCAAATTTACCAAACAAATGGTTGGGTCTAGACAAACGTTTGGGTCAAGTTTCGTTGAATTCTGAGAACGTTCAAAATTTATCTGTTTTGCACGATTTTATTCAAGCATGTTTGTTTTCATTTTATACTAACTTGTATTTATTATTACGCTTAACAAATTTACAATATAAATTCTTGGGTCTAGACCAACGTTCGGGACAAGATTCGTCGAAATGTTAGAACGTTCAAAATTTAGCTGTTTTGCACGGTTTTATTAAAGCAAGTTTGTTTCCCTTTTATACTAACTTGTAGTTATTATTACGCCTTCCAAATTTACCACACAAATTCTTGGGTCTAGACCTACGTTTTGGTCAAGTTTTTTCAAATTGTGATAACGTTCAAAAGTTAGTTGTTTTGCACTGTTTTATTAAAGCATGTTTATTTCCTTTTTATACTAAGTTGTAGTTATTATTACGCTTAGGAAATATACAACACAAATGCTTGGGTCTAGACCAACGTTTGGGACAAGTTTTGTCGAATTTTGAAAACGTTCAAAATTTGGCTGTTTTGCACAGTTTTATTAAAGCAAGTTTCTTTTCCTTTTATACTAACTTGTAGTTATTACTACGCTTAGCAAATTTACCACACAAATGGTTGGGTCTAGACCAACGTTTGCGACAAGTTTCGTCGAATTCTGAGAACGTTCAAGATTTAGCTGTTTTGCACGGTTTTATTAAAGCAAGTTTGTTTCTCTTTTATACAAACTTGTAGTTATTATTGCGCTTAGCAAATTTACAACACAAATTAACGTTCAAAATTTAGCTGTTTTGCACGGTTTTATTAAAGCAAGTTTGTTTTCCTTTTATACTAACTTGTAGGTATTATTACGCTTAGCAAATTTACCAAACAAATTCTTCGGTCTAGACCTACGGTTGGGTCAAGTTTCATCGAATTCTAAGAATGCTCATAATTTGGCTGTTTTGCACTGTTTTATTAAAGCAAGTTAATTTCTCTTTTATACTAACTTGTAGTTATCATTGCGCTTAGCAAATTTACCAAACAAATGGTTGGGTCTAGACAAACGTTTGGGTCAAGTTTCGTTGAATTCTGAGAACGGCAAAATTTAGCTGTGTTGCACGATTTTATTAAAGCATGTTAGTTTTCATTTTATACTAACTTGTATTTATTATTACGCTTAACAGATTCACAACAGAAATCTTTGGGTCTAAACCAACGTTCGGGATAAATTTCGTCGAATTCTGAAAACGTTCAAAACTTAGCTGTTTTGCACGGTTTTATTAAAGCTAGTTTGTTTCCCTTTTATAGAAACTTGTAGTTATTATTACGCATAGCAAATTTACAACACAAATTCTTGGGTCTAGACCTACATTTTGGTAAAGTTTCATCGAATTTTGAGAACGTTCAAAAGTTAGCTGTTTAGCACTATTTTATTAAAGCATGTTTATTTCCCTTTTATACTAACTTGTAGTTATTATTACTCTTAGCAAATATACAACACAAATACTTAGGTCTAGATCTACGCTTCGTTCATGGTTCGTCGAATTCTGAGAAGGGTTCAAAATGTAACTGTTTTGCACGGTTTTATTAAAGCAAGATTGTTTCCCTTTTATATAAACTTGTAGTTATTATTACGCTTAGCAAATTTACCACACAAATTCTTGGGTCGAGATCTACGTTTGGCTCAAGTTTCGTCGAATTCTGAGAATGCTCAAAATTTAGCTGTTTTGCACTGCTTTATTAAAGCAAGTTTATTTCTCTTTTATACTAACTTGTAGTTGTTATTAAACTTAGCAAATTTACATAACAAATGCTTGGGTCTAGACCTACGTTTGTGTTAAGTTTAGTCGAATTCCGAGAATGTTCAAACTTTAGCTGTTTTGCACGGTTTTATTAAAGCAAGTCTGTTTCCCTTTTATACGGACTTGTAGGTATTATTATGATTAGCAAATTTACCACACAAATTCGTGGTCTAGGTATACGGTTGGGTCAAGTTTCGTCGAATTCTAGGAACGCTCAAAATTTAGCAGTTTTGCACTGGTTTATTAAAACAAGTTTGTTTGCCTTTTATACTAATTTGTAGTTATTATTACGCTTAGCAAATTTACCAAACAAATGGTTGGGTCTAGACAAACGTTTGGGTCAAGTTTCGTTGAATTCTGAGAACGGCAAAATTTAGCTGTGTTGCACGATTTTATTAAAGCATGTTTGTTTTCATTTTATACTAACTTGTATTTATTATTACGCTTAACAAATTTACAATATAAATGCTTGGGTCTAGACCAACGTTCGGGACAAGTTTCGTCGAATTGTTAGAACGTTCAAAATTTAGCTGTTTTGCACGGTTTTATTAAAGCAAGTTTGTTTCCCTTTTATACTAACTTGTAGTTATTATTACGCCTTCCAAATTTACCACACAAATTCTTGGGTCTAGACCTACGTTTTGGTCAAGTTTTTTCAAATTGTGATAACGTTCAAAAGTTAGCTGTTTTGCACTGTTTTATTAAAGCATGTTTATTTCCTTTTTATACTAAGTTGTAGTTATTATTACGCTTAGGAAATATACAACACAAATGCTTGGGTCTAGACCAACGTTTGGGACAAGTTTTGTCGAATTTTGAAAACGTTCAAAATTTAGCTGTTTTGCACAGTTTTATTAAAGCAAGTTTCTTTTCCTTTTATACTAACTTGTAGTTATTACTACGCTTAGCAAATTTACCACACAAATGGTTGGGTCTAGACCAACGTTTGCGACAAGTTTCGTCGAATTCTGAGAACGTTCAAGATTTAGCTGTTTTGCACGGTTTTATTAAAGCAAGTTTGTTTCTCTTTTATACAAACTTGTAGTTATTATTGCGCTTAGCAAATTTACAACACAAATTAACGTTCAAAATTTAGCTGTTTTGCACGGTTTTATTAAAGCAAGTTTGTTTTCCTTTTATACTAACTTTTAGGTATTATTACGCTTAGCAAATTTACCAAACAAATTCTTCGGTCTAGACCTACGGTTGGGTCAAGTTTCATCGAATTCTAAGAATGCTCATAATTTGGCTGTTTTGCACTGTTTTATTAAAGCAAGTTAATTTCTCTTTTATACTAACTTGTAGTTATCATTGCGCTTAGCAAATTTACCAAACAAATGGTTGGGTCTAGACAAACGTTTGGGTCAAGTTTCGTTGAATTCTGAGAACGGCAAAATTTAGCTGTGTTGCACGATTTTATTAAAGCATGTTAGTTTTCATTTTATACTAACTTGTATTTATTATTACGCTTAACAGATTCACAACAGAAATCTTTGGGTCTAAACCAACGTTCGGGATAAATTTCGTCGAATTCTGAAAACGTTCAAAACTTAGCTGTTTTGCACGGTTTTATTAAAGCTAGTTTGTTTCCCTTTTATAGAAACTTGTAGTTATTATTACGCATAGCAAATTTACAACACAAATTCTTGGGTCTAGACCTACATTTTGGTAAAGTTTCATCGAATTTTGAGAACGTTCAAAAGTTAGCTGTTTAGCACTATTTTATTAAAGCATGTTTATTTCCCTTTTATACTAACTTGTAGTTATTATTACTCTTAGCAAATATACAACACAAATACTTAGGTCTAGATCTACGCTTCGTTCATGGTTCGTCGAATTCTGAGAAGGGTTCAAAATGTAACTGTTTTGCACGGTTTTATTAAAGCAAGATTGTTTCCCTTTTATATAAACTTGTAGTTATTATTACGCTTAGCAAATTTACCACACAAATTCTTGGGTCGAGATCTACGTTTGGCTCAAGTTTCGTCGAATTCTGAGAATGCTCAAAATTTAGCTGCTTTGCACTGCTTTATTAAAGCAAGTTTATTTCTCTTTTATACTAACTTGTAGTTGTTATTAAACTTAGCAAATTAACATAACAAATGCTTGGGTCTAGACCTACGTTTGTGTTAAGTTTAGTCGAATTCCGAGAATGTTCAAACTTTAGCTGTTTTGCACGGTTTTATTAAAGCAAGTCTGTTTCCCTTTTATACGGACTTGTAGGTATTATTATGATTAGCAAATTTACCACACAAATTCGTGGTCTAGGTATACGGTTGGGTCAAGTTTCGTCGAATTCTAGGAACGCTCAAAATTTAGCTGTTTTGCACTGGTTTATTAAAACAAGTTTGTTTGCCTTTTATACTAATTTGTAGTTATTATTACGCTTAGCAAATTTACCAAACAAATGGTTGGGTCTAGACAAACGTTTGGGTCAAGTTTCGTTGAATTCTGAGAACGGCAAAATTTAGCTGTGTTGCACGATTTTATTAAAGCATGTTTGTTTTCATTTTATACTAACTTGTATTTATTATTACGCTTAACAAATTTACAATATAAATGCTTGGGTCTAGACCAACGTTCGGGACAAGTTTCGTCGAATTGTTAGAACGTTCAAAATTTAGCTGTTTTGCACGGTTTTATTAAAGCAAGTTTGTTTCCCTTTTATACTAACTTGTAGTTATTATTACGCCTTCCAAATTTACCACACAAATTCTTGGGTCTAGACCTACGTTTTGGTCAAGTTTTTTCGAATTGTGATAACGTTCAAAAGTTAGCTGTTTTGCACTGTTTTATTAAAGCATGTTTATTTCCTTTTTATACTAAGTTGTAGTTATTATTACGCTTAGGAAATATACAACACAAATGCTTGGGTCTAGACCAACGTTTGGGACAAGTTTTGTCGAATTTTGAAAACGTTCAAAATTTAGCTGTTTTGCACAGTTTTATTAAAGCAAGTTTCTTTTCCTTTTATACTAACTTGTAGTTATTACTACGCTTAGCAAATTTACCACACAAATGGTTGGGTCTAGACCAACGTTTGCGACAAGTTTCGTCGAATTCTGAGAACGTTCAAGATTTAGCTGTTTTGCACGGTTTTATTAAAGCAAGTTTGTTTCTCTTTTATACAAACTTGTAGTTATTATTGCGCTTAGCAAATTTACAACACAAATTAACGTTCAAAATTTAGCTGTTTTGCACGGTTTTATTAAAGCAAGTTTGTTTTCCTTTTATACTAACTTTTAGGTATTATTACGCTTAGCAAATTTACCAAACAAATTCTTCGGTCTAGACCTACGGTTGGGTCAAGTTTCATCGAATTCTAAGAATGCTCATAATTTGGCTGTTTTGCACTGTTTTATTAAAGCAAGTTAATTTCTCTTTTATACTAACTTGTAGTTATCATTGCGCTTAGCAAATTTACCAAACAAATGGTTGGGTCTAGACAAACGTTTGGGTCAAGTTTCGTTGAATTCTGAGAACGGCAAAATTTAGCTGTGTTGCACGATTTTATTAAAGCATGTTAGTTTTCATTTTATACTAACTTGTATTTATTATTACGCTTAACAGATTCACAACAGAAATCTTTGGGTCTAAACCAACGTTCGGGATAAATTTCGTCGAATTCTGAAAACGTTCAAAATTTAGCTGTTTTGCACGGTTTTATTAAAGCAAGTTTGTTTCTCTTTTATACAAACTTGTAGTTATTATTGCGCTTAGCAAATTTACAACACAAATTAACGTTCAAAATTTAGCTGTTTTGCACGGTTTTATTAAAGCAAGTTTGTTTTTCTTTTATACTAACTTGTAGGTATTATTACGCTTAGCAAATTTACCAAACAAATTCTTCGGTCTAGACCTACGGTTGGGTCAAGTTTCATCGAATTCTAAGAATGCTCATAATTTGGCTGTTTCGCACTGTTTTATTAAAGCAAGTTTATTTCTCTTTTATACTAACTTGTAGTTATCATTGCGCTTAGCAAATTTGCCAAGCAAACGTTTGGGGTCTAAACCAACGTTTGGGTCAAATTTCGTCGAATTCTGATAACGTTCCAAATTTAGCTGTTTTGCACGGTTTTATTAAAGCAAGTTTGTTTTCTTTTTATAGTAACTTATAGTTATTATTACGCTTAGCAGATTCACAACAGAAATCTTTGGGTCTAAACCAACGTTCGGGATAAATTTCGTCGAATTCTGAAAACGTTCAAAACTTAGCTGTTCTGCACGGTTTTATTAAAGCTAGTTTGTTTCCCTTTTATAGAAACTTGTAGTTATTATTACGCATAGCAAATTTACCACACAAATTCTTGGGTCTAGACCTACATTTTGGTAAAGTTTCATCGAATTTTGAGAACGTTCAAAAGTTAGCTGTTTTGCACTATTTTATTAAAGCATGTTTATTTCCCTTTTATACTAACTTGTAGTTATTATTACTCTTAGCAAATATACAACACAAATACTTAGGTCTAGATCTACGCTTCGTTCATGGTTCGTCGAATTCTGAGAAGGGTTCAAAATGTAACTGTTTTGCACGGTTTTATTAAAGCAAGATTGTTTCCCTTTTATATAAACTTGTAGTTATTATTATGCTTAGCAAATTTACCACACTAATTCTTGGGTCGAGATCTACGTTTGGCTCAAGTTTCGTCGAATTCTGAGAATGCTCAAAATTTAGCTGTTTTGCACTGCTTTATTAAAGCAAGTTTATTTCTCTTTTATACTAACTTGTAGTTGTTATTAAACTTAGCAAATTTACATAACAAATGCTTGGGTCTAGACCTACGTTTGTGTTAAGTTTAGTCGAATTCCGAGAATGTTCAAACTTTAGCTGTTTTGCACGGTTTTATTAAAGCAAGTCTGTTTCCCTTTTATACGGACTTGTAGGTATTATTATGATTAGCAAATTTACCACACAAATTCGTGGTCTAGGTATACGGTTGGGTCAAGTTTCGTCGAATTCTAGGAACGCTCAAAATTTAGCTGTTTTGCACTAGTTTATTAAAACAAGTTTGTTTGCCTTTTATACTAATTTGTAGTTATTATTACGCTTAGCAAATTTACCAAACAAATGGTTGGGTCTAGACAAACGTTTGGGTCAAGTTTCGTTGAATTCTGAGAACGTTCAAAATTTAGCTGTTTTGCACGATTTTATTAAAGCATGTTTGTTTTCATTTTATACTAACTTGTATTTATTATTACGCTTAACAAATTTACAATATAAATTCTTGGGTCTAGACCAACGTTCGGGACAAGATTCGTCGAATTGTTAGAACGTTCAAAATTTAGCTGTTTTGCACGGTTTTATTAAAGCAAGTTTGTTTCCCTTTTATACTAACTTGTAGTTATTATTACGCCTTGCAAATTTACCACACAAATTCTTGGGTCTAGACCTACGTTTTGGTCAAGTTTCATCGAATTCTGATAACGTTCAAAAGTTAGCTGTTTTGCACTGTTTTATTAAAGCATGTTTATTTCCTTTTTATACTAAGTTGTAGTTATTATTACGCTTAGGAAATATACAACACAAATGCTTGGGTATAGACCAACGTTTGGGACAAGTTTTGTCGAATTTTGAGAACGTTCAAAATTTGGCTGTTTTGCACAGTTTTATTAAAGCAAGTTTCTTTCCCTTTTATACTAACTTGTAGTTATTATTACGCTTAGCAAATTTACCACACAAATGGTTGGGTCTAGACCAACGTTTGCGACAAGTTTCGTCGAATTCTGAGAACGTTCAAAATTTAGCTGTTTTGCACGGTTTTATTAAAGCAAGTTTGTTTCTCTTTTATACAAACTTGTAGTTATTATTGCGCTTAGCAAATTTACAACACAAATTAACGTTCAAAATTTAGCTGTTTTGCACGGTTTTATTAAAGCAAGTTTGTTTTTCTTTTATACTAACTTGTAGGTATTATTACGCTTAGCAAATTTACCAAACAAATTCTTCGGTCTAGACCTACGGTTGGGTCAAGTTTCATCGAATTCTAAGAATGCTCATAATTTGGCTGTTTTGCACTGTTTTATTAAAGCAAGTTTATTTCTCTTTTATACTAACTTGTAGTTATCATTGCGCTTAGCAAATTTGCCAAGCAAACGTTTGGGGTCTAAACCAACGTTTGGGTCAAATTTCGTCGAATTCTGATAACGTTCCAAATTTAGCTGTTTTGCACGGTTTTATTAAAGCAAGTTTGTTTTCTTTTTATAGTAACTTATAGTTATTATTACGCTTAGCAGATTCACAACAGAAATCTTTGGGTCTAAACCAACGTTCGGGATAAATTTCGTCGAATTCTGAAAACGTTCAAAACTTAGCTGTTCTGCACGGTTTTATTAAAGCTAGTTTGTTTCCCTTTTATAGAAACTTGTAGTTATTATTACGCATAGCAAATTTCCACACAAATTCTTGGGTCTAGACCTACATTTTGGTAAAGTTTCATCGAATTTTGAGAACGTTCAAAAGTTAGCTGTTTAGCACTATTTTATTAAAGCATGTTTATTTCCCTTTTATACTAACTTGTAGTTATTATTACTCTTAGCAAATATACAACACAAATACTTAGGTCTAGATCTACGCTTCGTTCATGGTTCGTCGAATTCTGAGAAGGGTTCAAAATGTAACTGTTTTGCACGGTTTTATTAAAGCAAGATTGTTTCCCTTTTATATAAACTTGTAGTTATTATTACGCTTAGCAAATTTACCACACAAATTCTTGGGTCGAGATCTACGTTTGGCTCAAGTTTCGTCGAATTCTGAGAATGCTCAAAATTTAGCTGCTTTGCACTGCTTTATTAAAGCAAGTTTATTTCTCTTTTATACTAACTTGTAGTTGTTATTAAACTTAGCAAATTAACATAACAAATGCTTGGGTCTAGACCTACGTTTGTGTTAAGTTTAGTCGAATTCCGAGAATGTTCAAACTTTAGCTGTTTTGCACGGTTTTATTAAAGCAAGTCTGTTTCCCTTTTATACGGACTTGTAGGTATTATTATGATTAGCAAATTTACCACACAAATTCGTGGTCTAGGTATACGGTTGGGTCAAGTTTCGTCGAATTCTAGGAACGCTCAAAATTTAGCTGTTTTGCACTGGTTTATTAAAACAAGTTTGTTTGCCTTTTATACTAATTTGTAGTTATTATTACGCTTAGCAAATTTACCAAACAAATGGTTGGGTCTAGACAAACGTTTGGGTCAAGTTTCGTTGAATTCTGAGAACGTTCAAAATTTAGCTGTTTTGCACGATTTTATTAAAGCATGTTTGTTTTCATTTTATACTAACTTGTATTTATTGTTACGCTTAACAAATTTACAATATAAATTCTTGGGTCTAGACCAACGTTCGGGACAAGATTCGTCGAATTGTTAGAACGTTCAAAATTTAGCTGTTTTGCACGGTTTTATTAAAGCAAGTTTGTTTCCCTTTTATACTAACTTGTAGTTATTATTACGCCTTGGAAATTTACCACACAAATTCTTGGGTCTAGACCTACGTTTTGGTCAAGTTTTTTCGAATTCTGATAACGTTCAAAAGTTAGCTGTTTTGCACTGTTTTATTAAAGCATGTTTATTTCCTTTTTATACTAAGTTGTAGTTATTATTACGCTTAGGAAATATACAACACAAATGCTTGGGTCTAGACCAACGTTTGGGACAAGTTTTGTCGAATTTTGAAAACGTTCAAAATTTGGCTGTTTTGCACAGTTTTATTAAAGCAAGTTTCTTTTCCTTTTATACTAACTTGTAGTTATTACTACGCTTAGCAAATTTACCACACAAATGGTTGGGTCTAGACCAACGTTTGCGACAAGTTTCGTCGAATTTTGAGAACGTTCAAGATTTAGCTGTTTTGCACGGTTTTATTAAAGCAAGTTTGTTTCTCTTTTATACAAACTTGTAGTTATTATTGCGCTTAGCAAATTTACAACACAAATTAACGTTCAAAATTTAGCTGTTTTGCACGGTTTTATTAAAGCAAGTTTGTTTTCCTTTTATACTAACTTGTAGGTATTATTACGCTTAGCAAATTTACCAAACAAATTCTTCGGTCTAGACCTACGGTTGGGTCAAGTTTCATCGAATTCTAAGAATGCTCATAATTTGGCTGTTTTGCACTGTTTTATTAAAGCAAGTTTATTTCTCTTTTATACTAACTTGTAGTTATCATTGCGCTTAGCAAATTTGCCAAGCAAACGTTTGGGGTCTAAACCAACGTTTGGGTCAAATTTCGTCGAATTCTGATAACGTTCCAAATTTAGCTGTTTTGCACGGTTTTATTAAAGCAAGTTTGTTTTCTTTTTATAGTAACTTATAGTTATTATTACGCTTAGCAGATTCACAACAGAAATCTTTGGGTCTAAACCAACGTTCGGGATAAATTTCGTCGAATTCTGAAAACGTTCAAAACTTAGCTGTTCTGCACGGTTTTATTAAAGCTAGTTTGTTTCCCTTTTATAGAAACTTGTAGTTATTATTACGCATAGCAAATTTACCACACAAATTCTTGGGTCTAGACCTACATTTTGGTAAAGTTTCATCGAATTTTGAGAACGTTCAAAAGTTAGCTGTTTAGCACTATTTTATTAAAGCATGTTTATTTCCCTTTTATACTAACTTGTAGTTATTATTACTCTTAGCAAATATACAACACAAATACTTAGGTCTAGATCTACGCTTCGTTCATGGTTCGTCGAATTCTGAGAAGGGTTCAAAATGTAACTGTTTTGCACGGTTTTATTAAAGCAAGATTGTTTCCCTTTTATATAAACTTGTAGTTATTATTACGCTTAGCAAATTTACCACACAAATTCTTGGGTCGAGATCTACGTTTGGCTCAAGTTTCGTCGAATTCTGAGAATGCTCAAAATTTAGCTGTTTTGCACTGCTTTATTGAAGCAAGTTTATTTCTCTTTTATACTAACTTGTAGTTGTTATTAAACTTAGCAAATTTACATAACAAATGCTTGGGTCTAGACCTACGTTTGTGTTAAGTTTAGTCGAATTCCGAGAATGTTCAAACTTTAGCTGTTTTGCACGGTTTTATTAAAGCAAGTCTGTTTCCCTTTTATACGGACTTGTAGGTATTATTATGATTAGCAAATTTACCACACAAATTCGTGGTCTAGGTATTCGGTTGGGTCAAGTTTCGTCGAATTCTAAGAACGCTCAAAATTTAGCTGTTTTGCACTGGTTTATTAAAACAAGTTTGTTTGCCTTTTATACTAATTTGTAGTTATTATTACGCTTAGCAAATTTACCAAACAAATGGTTGGGTCTAGACAAACGTTTGGGTCAAGTTTCGTTGAATTCTGAGAACGTTCAAAATTTAGCTGTTTTGCACGATTTTATTATAGCATGTTTGTTTTCATTTTATACTAACTTGTATTTATTATTACGCTTAACAAATTTACAATATAAATTCTTAGGTCTAGACCAACGTTCGGGACAAGATTCGTCGAATTGTTAGAACGTTCAAAATTTAGCTGTTTTGCACGGTTTTATTAAAGCAAGTTTGTTTCCCTTTTATACTAACTTGTAGTTATTATTACGCCTTGCAAATTTACCACACAAATTCTTGGGTCTAGACCTACGTTTTGGTCAAGTTTCATCGAATTCTGATAACGTTCAAAAGTTAGCTGTTTTGCACTGTTTTATTAAAGCATGTTTATTTCCTTTTTATACTAAGTTGTAGTTATTATTACGCTTAGGAAATATACAACACAAATGCTTGGGTCTAGACCAACGTTTGGGACAAGTTTTGTCGAATTTTGAGAACGTTCAAAATTTGGCTGTTTTGCACAGTTTTATTAAAGCAAGTTTCTTTCCCTTTTATACTAACTTGTAGTTATTATTACGCTTAGCAAATTTACCACACAAATGGTTGGGTCTAGACCAACGTTTGCGACAAGTTTCGTCGAATTCTGAGAACGTTCATAATTTAGCTGTTTTGCACGGTTTTATTAAAGTTTGTTTCTCTTTTATACAAACTTGTAGTTATTATTACGCTTATCAAATTTACAACACAAATTAACGTTCAAAATTTAGCTGTTTTGCACGATTTTATTAAAGCAAGTTTGTTTCCCTTTTATACTAACTTGTAGGTATTATTACGCTTAGCAAATTTACCAACCAAATTCTTCGGTCTAGACCTACGGTTGGGTCAAGTTTCGTCGAATTCTAAGAATGCTCAAAATTTGGCTGTTTTGCACTGTTTTATTAAAGCAAGTTTATTTCTCCTTTATACTAACTTGTAGTTATCATTGCGCTTAGCAAATTTGCCAAGCAAATGTTTGGGGTCTAAACCAACGTTTGGGTCAAATTTCGTCGAATTCTGATAACGTTCCAAATTTAGCTGTTTTGCACGATTTTATTAAAGCAAGTTTATTTTCTTTTTATAGTAACTTGTAGTTATTATTACGCTTAGCAAATTCACAACAGAAATCTTTGGGTCTAAACCAACGTTCGGGACAAATTTCATCGAATTCTGAAAACGTTCAAAATTTAGCTGTTGTGCACGGTTTTATTAAAGCTAGTTTGTTTCCCTTTTATAGAAACATGTAGTTATTATTACGCATAACAAATTTACCACACAAATTCTTGGGTCTAGACCTACATATTGGTAAAGTTTCATCGAATTTTGAGAACGTTCAAAAGTTAGCTGTTTAGCACTATTTTATTAAAGCATGTTTATTTCCCTTTTATACTAACTTGTAGTTATTATTACTCTTAGCAAATATACAACACAAATGCTTAGGTCTAGATCTACGCTTCGTTCATGGTTCGTCGAATTCTGAGAAGGGTTCAAAATGTAACTGTTTTGCACGGTTTTATTAAAGCAAGATTGTTTCCCTTTTATACAAACTTGTAGTTATTATTACACTTAGCAAATTTACCACACTAATTCTTGGGTCGAGATCTACGTTTGGGTCAAGTTTCGTCGAATTTTGAGAATGCTCAAAATTTAGCTGTTTTGCACTGCTTTATTAAAGCAAGTTTATTTCTCTTTTATACTAACTTGTAGTTGTTATTAAACTTAGCAAATTTACATAACAAATGCTTGGGTCTAGACCTACGTTTGTGTTAAGTTTAGTCGAATTCCGAGAATGTTCAAACTTTAGCTGTTTTGCACGGTTTTATTAAAGCAAGTCTGTTTCCCTTTTATACGGACTTGTAGGTATTATTATGATTAGCAAATTTACCACACAAATTCGTGGTCTAGGTATTCGGTTGGGTCAAGTTTCGTCGAATTCTAAGAACGCTCAAAATTTAGCTGTTTTGCACTGGTTTATTAAAACAAGTTTGTTTGCCTTTTATACTAACTTGTAGTTATTATTACGCTTAGCAAATTTACCAAACAAATGGTTGGGTCTAGACAAACGTTTGGGTCAAGTTTCGTTGAATTCTGAGAACGTTCAAAATTTAGCTGTTTTGCACGATTTTATTAAAGCATGTTTGTTTTCATTTTATACTAACTTGTATTTATTATTACGCTTAACAAATTTACAATAAAAATTCTTAGGTCTAGACCAACGTTCGGGACAAGATTCGTCGAATTGTTAGAACGTTCAAAATTTAGCTGTTTTGCACGGTTTTATTAAAGCAAGTTTGTTTCCCTTTTATACTAACTTGTAGTTATTATTACGCCTTGCAAATTTACCACACAAATTCTTGGGTCTAGACCTACGTTTTGGTCAAGTTTCATCGAATTCTGATAACGTTCAAAAGTTAGCTGTTTTGCACTGTTTTATTAAAGCATGTTTATTTCCTTTTTATACTAAGTTGTAGTTATTATTACGCTTAGGAAATATACAACACAAATGCTTGGGTCTAGACCAACGTTTGGGACAAGTTTTGTCGAATTTTGAGAACGTTCAAAATTTGGCTGTTTTGCACAGTTTTATTAAAGCAAGTTTCTTTCCCTTTTATACTAACTTGTAGTTATTATTACGCTTAGCAAATTTACCACACAAATGGTTGGGTCTAGACCAACGTTTGCGACAAGTTTCGTCGAATTCTGAGAACGTTCAAAATTTAGCTGTTTTGCACGGTTTTATTAAAGCAAGTTTGTTTCTCTTTTATACAAACTTGTAGTTATTATTGCGCTTAGCAAATTTACAACACAAATTAACGTTCAAAATTTAGCTGTTTTGCACGGTTTTATTAAAGCAAGTTTGTTTTTCTTTTATACTAACTTGTAGGTATTATTACGCTTAGCAAATTTACCAAACAAATTCTTCGGTCTAGACCTACGGTTGGGTCAAGTTTCGTCGAATTCTAAGAATGCTCAAAATTTGGCTGTTTTGCACTGTTTTATTAAAGCAAGTTTATTTCTCTTTTATACTAACTTGTAGTTATCATTGCGCTTAGCAAATTTGCCAAGCAAACGTTTGGGGTCTAAACCAACGTTTGGGTCAAATTTCGTCGAATTCTGATAACGTTCCAAATTTAGCTGTTTTGCACGGTTTTATTAAAGCAAGTTTGTTTTCTTTTTATAGTAACTTATAGTTATTATTACGCTTAGCAGATTCACAACAGAAATCTTTGGGTCTAAACCAACGTTCGGGATAAATTTCGTCGAATTCTGAAAACGTTCAAAACTTAGCTGTTCTGCACGGTATTATTAAAGCTAGTTTGTTTCCCTTTTATAGAAACTTGTAGTTATTATTACGCATAGCAAATTTACCACACAAATTCTTGGGTCTAGACCTACATTTTGGTAAAGTTTCATCGAATTTTGAGAACGTTCAAAAGTTAGCTGTTTTGCACTATTTTATTAAAGCATGTTTATTTCCCTTTTATACTAACTTGTAGTTATTATTACTCTTAGCAAATATACAACACAAATACTTAGGTCTAGATCTACGCTTCGTTCATGGTTCGTCGAATTCTGAGAAGGGTTCAAAATGTAACTGTTTTGCACGGTTTTATTAAAGCAAGATTGTTTCCCTTTTATATAAACTTGTAGTTATTATTATGCTTAGCAAATTTACCACACTAATTCTTGGGTCGAGATCTACGTTTGGGTCAAGTTTCGTCGAATTTTGAGAATGCTCAAAATTTAGCTGTTTTGCACTGCTTTATTAAAGCAAGTTTATTTCTCTTTTATACTAACTTGTAGTTGTTATTAAACTTAGCAAATTTACATAACAAATGCTTGGGTCTAGACCTACGTTTGTGTTAAGTTTAGTCGAATTCCGAGAATGTTCAAACTTTAGCTGTTTTGCACGGTTTTATTAAAGCAAGTCTGTTTCCCTTTTATACGGACTTGTAGGTATTATTATGATTAGCAGATTTACCACACAAATTCGTGGTCTAGGTATACGGTTGGGTCAAGTTTCGTCGAATTCTAGGAACGCTCAAAATTTAGCTGTTTTGCACTGGTTTATTAAAACAAGTTTGTTTGCCTTTTATACTAATTTGTAGTTATTATTACGCTTAGCAAATTTACCAAACAAATGGTTGGGTCTAGACAAACGTTTGGGTCAAGTTTCGTTGAATTCTGAGAACATTCAAAATTTTAGCTGTTTTGCACGATTTTATTAAAGCATGTTTGTTTTCATTTTATACTAACTTGTATTTATTATTACGCTTAACAAATTTACAATATAAATTCTTGGGTCTAGACCAACGTTCGGGACAAGATTCGTCGAATTGTTAGAACGTTCAAAATTTAGCTGTTTTGCACGGTTTTATTAAAGCAAGATTGTTTCCCTTTTATACTAACTTGTAGTTATTATTACGCCTTGCAAATTTACCACACAAATTCTTGGGTCTAGACCTACGTTTTGGTCAAGTTTCATCGAATTCTGATAACGTTCAAAAGTTAGCTGTTTTGCACTGTTTTATTAAAGCATGTTTATTTCCTTTTTATACTAAGTTGTAGTTATTATTACGCTTAGGAAATATACAACACAAATGCTTGGGTATAGACCAACGTTTGGGACAAGTTTTGTCGAATTTTGAGAACGTTCAAAATTTGGCTGTTTTGCACAGTTTTATTAAAGCAAGTTTCTTTCCCTTTTATACTAACTTGTAGTTATTATTACGCTTAGCAAATTTACCACACAAATGGTTGGGTCTAGACCAACGTTTGCGACAAGTTTCGTCGAATTCTGAGAACGTTCAAAATTTAGCTGTTTTGCACGGTTTTATTAAAGCAAGTTTGTTTCTCTTTTATACAAACTTGTAGTTATTATTGCGCTTAGCAAATTTACAACACAAATTAACGTTCAAAATTTAGCTGTTTTGCACGGTTTTATTAAAGCAAGTTTGTTTTTCTTTTATACTAACTTGTAGGTATTATTACGCTTAGCAAATTTACCAAACAAATTCTTCGGTCTAGACCTACGGTTGGGTCAAGTTTCATCGAATTCTAAGAATGCTCATAATTTGGCTGTTTTGCACTGTTTTATTAAAGCAAGTTTATTTCTCTTTTATACTAACTTGTAGTTATCATTGCGCTTAGCAAATTTGCCAAGCAAACGTTTGGGGTCTAAACCAACGTTTGGGTCAAATTTCGTCGAATTCTGATAACGTTCCAAATTTAGCTGTTTTGCACGGTTTTATTAAAGCAAGTTTGTTTTCTTTTTATAGTAACTTATAGTTATTATTACGCTTAGCAGATTCACAACAGAAATCTTTGGGTCTAAACCAACGTTCGGGATAAATTTCGTCGAATTCTGAAAACGTTCAAAACTTAGCTGTTCTGCACGGTTTTATTAAAGCTAGTTTGTTTCCCTTTTATAGAAACTTGTAGTTATTATTACGCATAGCAAATTTACCACACAAATTCTTGGGTCTAGACCTACATTTTGGTAAAGTTTCATCGAATTTTGAGAACGTTCAAAAGTTAGCTGTTTTGCACTATTTTATTAAAGCATGTTTATTTCCCTTTTATACTAACTTGTAGTTATTATTACTCTTAGCAAATATACAACACAAATACTTAGGTCTAGATCTACGCTTCGTTCATGGTTCGTCGAATTCTGAGAAGGGTTCAAAATGTAACTGTTTTGCACGGTTTTATTAAAGCAAGATTGTTTCCCTTTTATATAAACTTGTAGTTATTATTATGCTTAGCAAATTTACCACACTAATTCTTGGGTCGAGATCTACGTTTGGCTCAAGTTTCGTCGAATTCTGAGAATGCTCAAAATTTAGCTGTTTTGCACTGCTTTATTAAAGCAAGTTTATTTCTCTTTTATACTAACTTGTAGTTGTTATTAAACTTAGCAAATTTACATAACAAATGCTTGGGTCTAGACCTACGTTTGTGTTAAGTTTAGTCGAATTCCGAGAATGTTCAAACTTTAGCTGTTTTGCACGGTTTTATTAAAGCAAGTCTGTTTCCCTTTTATACGGACTTGTAGGTATTATTATGATTAGCAAATTTACCACACAAATTCGTGGTCTAGGTATACGGTTGGGTCAAGTTTCGTCGAATTCTAGGAACGCTCAAAATTTAGCTGTTTTGCACTGGTTTATTAAAACAAGTTTGTTTGCCTTTTATACTAATTTGTAGTTATTATTACGCTTAGCAAATTTACCAAACAAATGGTTGGGTCTAGACAAACGTTTGGGTCAAGTTTCGTTGAATTCTGAGAACGTTCAAAATTTAGCTGTTTTGCACGATTTTATTAAAGCATGTTTGTTTTCATTTTATACTAACTTGTATTTATTATTACGCTTAACAAATTTACAATATAAATTCTTGGGTCTAGACCAACGTTCGGGACAAGATTCGTCGAATTGTTAGAACGTTCAAAATTTAGTTGTTTTGCACGGTTTTATTAAAGCAAGTTTGTTTCCCTTTTATACTAACTTGTAGTTATTATTACGCCTTGCAAATTTACCACACAAATTCTTGGGTCTAGACCTACGTTTTGGTCAAGTTTTATCGAATTCTGATAACGTTCAAAAGTTAGCTGTTTTGCACTGTTTTATTAAAGCATGTTTATTTCCTTTTTATACTAAGTTGTAGTTATTATTACGCTTAGGAAATATACAACACAAATGCTTGGGTCTAGACCAACGTTTGGGACAAGTTTTGTCGAATTTTGAGAACGTTCAAAATTTGGCTGTTTTGCACAGTTTTATTAAATCAAGTTTCTTTCCCTTTTATACTAACTTGTAGTTGTTATTACGCTTAGCAAATTTACCACACAAATGGTTGGGTCTAGACCAACGTTTGCGACAAGTTTCGTCGAATTCTGAGAACGTTCAAAATTTAGCTGTTTTGCACGGTTTTATTAAAGCAAGTTTGTTTCTCTTTTATACAAACTTGTAGTTATTATTGCGCTTAGCAAATTTACAACACAAATTAACGTTCAAAATTTAGCTGTTTTGCACGGTTTTATTAAAGCAAGTTTGTTTTTCTTTTATACTAACTTGTAGGTATTATTACGCTTAGCAAATTTACCAAACAAATTCTTCGGTCTAGACCTACGGTTGGGTCAAGTTTCGTCGAATTCTAAGAATGCTCAAAATTTGGCTGTTTTGCACTGTTTTATTAAAGCAAGTTTATTTCTCTTTTATACTAACTTGTAGTTATCATTGCGCTTAGCAAATTTGCCAAGCAAACGTTTGGGGTCTAAACCAACGTTTGGGTCAAATTTCGTCGAATTCTGATAACGTTCCAAATTTAGCTGTTTTGCACGGTTTTATTATAGCAAGTTTGTTTTCTTTTTATAGTAACTTATAGTTATTATTACGCTTAGCAGATTCACAACAGAAATCTTTGGGTCTAAACCAACGTTCGGGATAAATTTCGTCGAATTCTGAAAACGTTCAAAACTTAGCTGTTCTGCACGGTATTATTAAAGCTAGTTTGTTTCCCTTTTATAGAAACTTGTAGTTATTATTACGCATAGCAAATTTACCACACAAATTCTTGGGTCTAGACCTACATTTTGGTAAAGTTTCATCGAATTTTGAGAACGTTCAAAAGTTAGCTGTTTTGCACTATTTTATTAAAGCATGTTTATTTCCCTTTTATACTAACTTGTAGTTATTATTACTCTTAGCAAATATACAACACAAATACTTAGGTCTAGATCTACGCTTCGTTCATGGTTCGTCGAATTCTGAGAAGGGTTCAAAATGTAACTGTTTTGCACGGTTTTATTAAAGCAAGATTGTTTCCCTTTTATATAAACTTGTAGTTATTATTATGCTTAGCAAATTTACCACACTAATTCTTGGGTCGAGATCTACGTTTGGGTCAAGTTTCGTCGAATTTTGAGAATGCTCAAAATTTAGCTGTTTTGCACTGCTTTATTAAAGCAAGTTTATTTCTCTTTTATACTAACTTGTAGTTGTTATTAAACTTAGCAAATTTACATAACAAATGCTTGGGTCTAGACCTACGTTTGTGTTAAGTTTAGTCGAATTCCGAGAATGTTCAAACTTTAGCTGTTTTGCACGGTTTTATTAAAGCAAGTCTGTTTCCCTTTTATACGGACTTGTAGGTATTATTATGATTAGCAAATTTACCACACAAATTCGTGGTCTAGGTATACGGTTGGGTCAAGTTTCGTCGAATTCTAGGAACGCTCAAAATTTAGCTGTTTTGCACTGGTTTATTAAAACAAGTTTGTTTGCCTTTTATACTAATTTGTAGTTATTATTACGCTTAGCAAATTTACCAAACAAATGGTTGGGTCTAGACAAACGTTTGGGTCAAGTTTCGTTGAATTCTGAGAACATTCAAAATTTTAGCTGTTTTGCACGATTTTATTAAAGCATGTTTGTTTTCATTTTATACTAACTTGTATTTATTATTACGCTTAACAAATTTACAATATAAATTCTTGGGTCTAGACCAACGTTCGGGACAAGATTCGTCGAATTGTTAGAACGTTCAAAATTTAGCTGTTTTGCACGGTTTTATTAAAGCAAGATTGTTTCCCTTTTATACTAACTTGTAGTTATTATTACGCCTTGCAAATTTACCACACAAATTCTTGGGTCTAGACCTACGTTTTGGTCAAGTTTCATCGAATTCTGATAACGTTCAAAAGTTAGCTGTTTTGCACTGTTTTATTAAAGCATGTTTATTTCCTTTTTATACTAAGTTGTAGTTATTATTACGCTTAGGAAATATACAACACAAATGCTTGGGTATAGACCAACGTTTGGGACAAGTTTTGTCGAATTTTGAGAACGTTCAAAATTTGGCTGTTTTGCACAGTTTTATTAAAGCAAGTTTCTTTCCCTTTTATACTAACTTGTAGTTATTATTACGCTTAGCAAATTTACCACACAAATGGTTGGGTCTAGACCAACGTTTGCGACAAGTTTCGTCGAATTCTGAGAACGTTCAAAATTTAGCTGTTTTGCACGGTTTTATTAAAGCAAGTTTGTTTCTCTTTTATACAAACTTGTAGTTATTATTGCGCTTAGCAAATTTACAACACAAATTAACGTTCAAAATTTAGCTGTTTTGCACGGTTTTATTAAAGCAAGTTTGTTTTTCTTTTATACTAACTTGTAGGTATTATTACGCTTAGCAAATTTACCAAACAAATTCTTCGGTCTAGACCTACGGTTGGGTCAAGTTTCATCGAATTCTAAGAATGCTCATAATTTGGCTGTTTTGCACTGTTTTATTAAAGCAAGTTTATTTCTCTTTTATACTAACTTGTAGTTATCATTGCGCTTAGCAAATTTGCCAAGCAAACGTTTGGGGTCTAAACCAACGTTTGGGTCAAATTTCGTCGAATTCTGATAACGTTCCAAATTTAGCTGTTTTGCACGGTTTTATTAAAGCAAGTTTGTTTTCTTTTTATAGTAACTTATAGTTATTATTACGCTTAGCAGATTCACAACAGAAATCTTTGGGTCTAAACCAACGTTCGGGATAAATTTCGTCGAATTCTGAAAACGTTCAAAACTTAGCTGTTCTGCACGGTATTATTAAAGCTAGTTTGTTTCCCTTTTATAGAAACTTGTAGTTATTATTACGCATAGCAAATTTACCACACAAATTCTTGGGTCTAGACCTACATTTTGGTAAAGTTTCATCGAATTTTGAGAACGTTCAAAAGTTAGCTGTTTTGCACTATTTTATTAAAGCATGTTTATTTCCCTTTTATACTAACTTGTAGTTATTATTACTCTTAGCAAATATACAACACAAATACTTAGGTCTAGATCTACGCTTCGTTCATGGTTCGTCGAATTCTGAGAAGGGTTCAAAATGTAACTGTTTTGCACGGTTTTATTAAAGCAAGATTGTTTCCCTTTTATATAAACTTGTAGTTATTATTATGCTTAGCAAATTTACCACACTAATTCTTGGGTCGAGATCTACGTTTGGCTCAAGTTTCGTCGAATTCTGAGAATGCTCAAAATTTAGCTGTTTTGCACTGCTTTATTAAAGCAAGTTTATTTCTCTTTTATACTAACTTGTAGTTGTTATTAAACTTAGCAAATTTACATAACAAATGCTTGGGTCTAGACCTACGTTTGTGTTAAGTTTAGTCGAATTCCGAGAATGTTCAAACTTTAGCTGTTTTGCACGGTTTTATTAAAGCAAGTCTGTTTCCCTTTTATACGGACTTGTAGGTATTATTATGATTAGCAAATTTACCACACAAATTCGTGGTCTAGGTATACGGTTGGGTCAAGTTTCGTCGAATTCTAGGAACGCTCAAAATTTAGCTGTTTTGCACTGGTTTATTAAAACAAGTTTGTTTGCCTTTTATACTAATTTGTAGTTATTATTACGCTTAGCAAATTTACCAAACAAATGGTTGGGTCTAGACAAACGTTTGGGTCAAGTTTCGTTGAATTCTGAGAACATTCAAAATTTTAGCTGTTTTGCACGATTTTATTAAAGCATGTTTGTTTTCATTTTATACTAACTTGTATTTATTATTACGCTTAACAAATTTACAATATAAATTCTTGGGTCTAGACCAACGTTCGGGACAAGATTCGTCGAATTGTTAGAACGTTCAAAATTTAGCTGTTTTGCACGGTTTTATTAAAGCAAGTTTGTTTCCCTTTTATACTAACTTGTAGTTATTATTACGCCTTGCAAATTTACCACACAAATTCTTGGGTCTAGACCTACGTTTTGGTCAAGTTTCATCGAATTCTGATAACGTTCAAAAGTTAGCTGTTTTGCACTGTTTTATTAAAGCATGTTTATTTCCTTTTTATACTAAGTTGTAGTTATTATTACGCTTAGGAAATATACAACACAAATGCTTGGGTATAGACCAACGTTTGGGACAAGTTTTGTCGAATTTTGAGAACGTTCAAAATTTGGCTGTTTTGCACAGTTTTATTAAAGCAAGTTTCTTTCCCTTTTATACTAACTTGTAGTTATTATTACGCTTAGCAAATTTACCACACAAATGGTTGGGTCTAGACCAACGTTTGCGACAAGTTTCGTCGAATTCTGAGAACGTTCAAAATTTAGCTGTTTTGCACGGTTTTATTAAAGCAAGTTTGTTTCTCTTTTATACAAACTTGTAGTTATTATTGCGCTTAGCAAATTTACAACACAAATTAACGTTCAAAATTTAGCTGTTTTGCACGGTTTTATTAAAGCAAGTTTGTTTTTCTTTTATACTAACTTGTAGGTATTATTACGCTTAGCAAATTTACCAAACAAATTCTTCGGTCTAGACCTACGGTTGGGTCAAGTTTCATCGAATTCTAAGAATGCTCATAATTTGGCTGTTTTGCACTGTTTTATTAAAGCAAGTTTATTTCTCTTTTATACTAACTTGTAGTTATCATTGCGCTTAGCAAATTTGCCAAGCAAACGTTTGGGGTCTAAACCAACGTTTGGGTCAAATTTCGTCGAATTCTGATAACGTTCCAAATTTAGCTGTTTTGCACGGTTTTATTAAAGCAAGTTTGTTTTCTTTTTATAGTAACTTATAGTTATTATTACGCTTAGCAGATTCACAACAGAAATCTTTGGGTCTAAACCAACGTTCGGGATAAATTTCGTCGAATTCTGAAAACGTTCAAAACTTAGCTGTTCTGCACGGTTTTATTAAAGCTAGTTTGTTTCC
Source organism: Sesamum indicum (assembly GCF_026168435.1). Taxonomy (NCBI): domain Eukaryota; kingdom Viridiplantae; phylum Streptophyta; class Magnoliopsida; order Lamiales; family Pedaliaceae; genus Sesamum; species Sesamum indicum. The sequence continues at coordinate 16,014,487 of NC_142664.1, read as the reverse complement.
CTTTTATAGAAACTTGTAGTTATTATTACGCATAGCAAATTTACCACACAAATTCTTGGGTCTAGACCTACATTTTGGTAAAGTTTCATCGAATTTTGAGAACGTTCAAAAGTTAGCTGTTTTGCACTATTTTATTAAAGCATGTTTATTTCCCTTTTATACTAACTTGTAGTTATTATTACTCTTAGCAAATATACAACACAAATACTTAGGTCTAGATCTACGCTTCGTTCATGGTTCGTCGAATTCTGAGAAGGGTTCAAAATGTAACTGTTTTGCACGGTTTTATTAAAGCAAGATTGTTTCCCTTTTATATAAACTTGTAGTTATTATTATGCTTAGCAAATTTACCACACTAATTCTTGGGTCGAGATCTACGTTTGGCTCAAGTTTCGTCGAATTCTGAGAATGCTCAAAATTTAGCTGTTTTGCACTGCTTTATTAAAGCAAGTTTATTTCTCTTTTATACTAACTTGTAGTTGTTATTAAACTTAGCAAATTTACATAACAAATGCTTGGGTCTAGACCTACGTTTGTGTTAAGTTTAGTCGAATTCCGAGAATGTTCAAACTTTAGCTGTTTTGCACGGTTTTATTAAAGCAAGTCTGTTTCCCTTTTATACGGACTTGTAGGTATTATTATGATTAGCAAATTTACCACACAAATTCGTGGTCTAGGTATACGGTTGGGTCAAGTTTCGTCGAATTCTAGGAACGCTCAAAATTTAGCTGTTTTGCACTGGTTTATTAAAACAAGTTTGTTTGCCTTTTATACTAATTTGTAGTTATTATTACGCTTAGCAAATTTACCAAACAAATGGTTGGGTCTAGACAAACGTTTGGGTCAAGTTTCGTTGAATTCTGAGAACGTTCAAAATTTAGCTGTTTTGCACGATTTTATTAAAGCATGTTTGTTTTCATTTTATACTAACTTGTATTTATTATTACGCTTAACAAATTTACAATATAAATTCTTGGGTCTAGACCAACGTTCGGGACAAGATTCGTCGAATTGTTAGAACGTTCAAAATTTAGCTGTTTTGCACGGTTTTATTAAAGCAAGTTTGTTTCCCTTTTATACTAACTTGTAGTTATTATTACGCCTTGCAAATTTACCACACAAATTCTTGGGTCTAGACCTACGTTTTGGTCAAGTTTCATCGAATTCTGATAACGTTCAAAAGTTAGCTGTTTTGCACTGTTTTATTAAAGCATGTTTATTTCCTTTTTATACTAAGTTGTAGTTATTATTACGCTTAGGAAATATACAACACAAATGCTTGGGTATAGACCAACGTTTGGGACAAGTTTTGTCGAATTTTGAGAACGTTCAAAATTTGGCTGTTTTGCACAGTTTTATTAAAGCAAGTTTCTTTCCCTTTTATACTAACTTGTAGTTATTATTACGCTTAGCAAATTTACCACACAAATGGTTGGGTCTAGACCAACGTTTGCGACAAGTTTCGTCGAATTCTGAGAACGTTCAAAATTTAGCTGTTTTGCACGGTTTTATTAAAGCAAGTTTGTTTCTCTTTTATACAAACTTGTAGTTATTATTGCGCTTAGCAAATTTACAACACAAATTAACGTTCAAAATTTAGCTGTTTTGCACGGTTTTATTAAAGCAAGTTTGTTTTTCTTTTATACTAACTTGTAGGTATTATTACGCTTAGCAAATTTACCAAACAAATTCTTCGGTCTAGACCTACGGTTGGGTCAAGTTTCATCGAATTCTAAGAATGCTCATAATTTGGCTGTTTTGCACTGTTTTATTAAAGCAAGTTTATTTCTCTTTTATACTAACTTGTAGTTATCATTGCGCTTAGCAAATTTGCCAAGCAAACGTTTGGGGTCTAAACCAACGTTTGGGTCAAATTTCGTCGAATTCTGATAACGTTCCAAATTTAGCTGTTTTGCACGGTTTTATTAAAGCAAGTTTGTTTTCTTTTTATAGTAACTTATAGTTATTATTACGCTTAGCAGATTCACAACAGAAATCTTTGGGTCTAAACCAACGTTCGGGATAAATTTCGTCGAATTCTGAAAACGTTCAAAACTTAGCTGTTCTGCACGGTTTTATTAAAGCTAGTTTGTTTCCCTTTTATAGAAACTTGTAGTTATTATTACGCATAGCAAATTTACCACACAAATTCTTGGGTCTAGACCTACATTTTGGTAAAGTTTCATCGAATTTTGAGAACGTTCAAAAGTTAGCTGTTTTGCACTATTTTATTAAAGCATGTTTATTTCCCTTTTATACTAACTTGTAGTTATTATTACTCTTAGCAAATATACAACACAAATACTTAGGTCTAGATCTACGCTTCGTTCATGGTTCGTCGAATTCTGAGAAGGGTTCAAAATGTAACTGTTTTGCACGGTTTTATTAAAGCAAGATTGTTTCCCTTTTATATAAACTTGTAGTTATTATTATGCTTAGCAAATTTACCACACTAATTCTTGGGTCGAGATCTACGTTTGGCTCAAGTTTCGTCGAATTCTGAGAATGCTCAAAATTTAGCTGTTTTGCACTGCTTTATTAAAGCAAGTTTATTTCTCTTTTATACTAACTTGTAGTTGTTATTAAACTTAGCAAATTTACATAACAAATGCTTGGGTCTAGACCTACGTTTGTGTTAAGTTTAGTCGAATTCCGAGAATGTTCAAACTTTAGCTGTTTTGCACGGTTTTATTAAAGCAAGTCTGTTTCCCTTTTATACGGACTTGTAGGTATTATTATGATTAGCAAATTTACCACACAAATTCGTGGTCTAGGTATACGGTTGGGTCAAGTTTCGTCGAATTCTAGGAACGCTCAAAATTTAGCTGTTTTGCACTGGTTTATTAAAACAAGTTTGTTTGCCTTTTATACTAATTTGTAGTTATTATTACGCTTAGCAAATTTACCAAACAAATGGTTGGGTCTAGACAAACGTTTGGGTCAAGTTTCGTTGAATTCTGAGAACGTTCAAAATTTAGCTGTTTTGCACGATTTTATTAAAGCATGTTTGTTTTCATTTTATACTAACTTGTATTTATTATTACGCTTAACAAATTTACAATATAAATTCTTGGGTCTAGACCAACGTTCGGGACAAGATTCGTCGAATTGTTAGAACGTTCAAAATTTAGCTGTTTTGCACGGTTTTATTAAAGCAAGTTTGTTTCCCTTTTATACTAACTTGTAGTTATTATTACGCCTTGCAAATTTACCACACAAATTCTTGGGTCTAGACCTACGTTTTGGTCAAGTTTCATCGAATTCTGATAACGTTCAAAAGTTAGCTGTTTTGCACTGTTTTATTAAAGCATGTTTATTTCCTTTTTATACTAAGTTGTAGTTATTATTACGCTTAGGAAATATACAACACAAATGCTTGGGTATAGACCAACGTTTGGGACAAGTTTTGTCGAATTTTGAGAACGTTCAAAATTTGGCTGTTTTGCACAGTTTTATTAAAGCAAGTTTCTTTCCCTTTTATACTAACTTGTAGTTATTATTACGCTTAGCAAATTTACCACACAAATGGTTGGGTCTAGACCAACGTTTGCGACAAGTTTCGTCGAATTCTGAGAACGTTCAAAATTTAGCTGTTTTGCACGGTTTTATTAAAGCAAGTTTGTTTCTCTTTTATACAAACTTGTAGTTATTATTGCGCTTAGCAAATTTACAACACAAATTAACGTTCAAAATTTAGCTGTTTTGCACGGTTTTATTAAAGCAAGTTTGTTTTTCGTTTATACTAACTTGTAGGTATTATTACGCTTAGCAAATTTACCAAACAAATTCTTCGGTCTAGACCTACGGTTGGGTCAAGTTTCATCGAATTCTAAGAATGCTCATAATTTGGCTGTTTTGCACTGTTTTATTAAAGCAAGTTTATTTCTCTTTTATACTAACTTGTAGTTATCATTGCGCTTAGCAAATTTGCCAAGCAAACGTTTGGGGTCTAAACCAACGTTTGGGTCAAATTTCGTCGAATTCTGATAACGTTCCAAATTTAGCTGTTTTGCACGGTTTTATTAAAGCAAGTTTGTTTTCTTTTTATAGTAACTTATAGTTATTATTACGCTTAGCAGATTCACAACAGAAATCTTTGGGTCTAAACCAACGTTCGGGATAAATTTCGTCGAATTCTGAAAACGTTCAAAACTTAGCTGTTCTGCACGGTTTTATTAAAGCTAGTTTGTTTCCCTTTTATAGAAACTTGTAGTTATTATTACGCATAGCAAATTTACCACACAAATTCTTGGGTCTAGACCTACATTTTGGTAAAGTTTCATCGAATTTTGAGAACGTTCAAAAGTTAGCTGTTTTGCACTATTTTATTAAAGCATGTTTATTTCCCTTTTATACTAACTTGTAGTTATTATTACTCTTAGCAAATATACAACACAAATACTTAGGTCTAGATCTACGCTTCGTTCATGGTTCGTCGAATTCTGAGAAGGGTTCAAAATGTAACTGTTTTGCACGGTTTTATTAAAGCAAGATTGTTTCCCTTTTATATAAACTTGTAGTTATTATTATGCTTAGCAAATTTACCACACTAATTCTTGGGTCGAGATCTACGTTTGGCTCAAGTTTCGTCGAATTCTGAGAATGCTCAAAATTTAGCTGTTTTGCACTGCTTTATTAAAGCAAGTTTATTTCTCTTTTATACTAACTTGTAGTTGTTATTAAACTTAGCAAATTTACATAACAAATGCTTGGGTCTAGACCTACGTTTGTGTTAAGTTTAGTCGAATTCCGAGAATGTTCAAACTTTAGCTGTTTTGCACGGTTTTATTAAAGTAAGTCTGTTTCCCTTTTATACGGACTTGTAGGTATTATTATGATTAGCAAATTTACCACACAAATTCGTGGTCTAGGTATACGGTTGGGTCAAGTTTCGTCGAATTCTAGGAACGCTCAAAATTTAGCTGTTTTGCACTGGTTTATTAAAACAAGTTTGTTTGCCTTTTATACTAATTTGTAGTTATTATTACGCTTAGCAAATTTACCAAACAAATGGTTGGGTCTAGACAAACGTTTGGGTCAAGTTTCGTTGAATTCTGAGAACGTTCAAAATTTAGCTGTTTTGCACGATTTTATTAAAGCATGTTTGTTTTCATTTTATACTAACTTGTATTTATTATTACGCTTAACAAATTTACAATATAAATTCTTGGGTCTAGACCAACGTTCGGGACAAGATTCGTCGAATTGTTAGAACGTTCAAAATTTAGCTGTTTTGCACGGTTTTATTAAAGCAAGTTTGTTTCTCTTTTATACAAACTTGTAGTTATTATTGCGCTTAGCAAATTTACAACACAAATTAACGTTCAAAATTTAGCTGTTTTGCACGGTTTTATTAAAGCAAGTTTGTTTCCCTTTTATACTAACTTGTAGTTATTATTACGCCTTGCAAATTTACCACACAAATTCTTGGGTCTAGACCTACGTTTTGGTCAAGTTTTATCGAATTCTGATAACGTTCAAAAGTTAGCTGTTTTGCACTGTTTTATTAAAGCATGTTTATTTCCTTTTTATACTAAGTTGTAGTTATTATTACGCTTAGAAAATATACAACACAAATGCTTGGGTCTAGACCAACGTTTGGGACAAGTTTTGTCGAATTTTGAGAACGTTCAAAATTTGGCTGTTTTGCACAGTTTTATTAAATCAAGTTTCTTTCCCTTTTATACTAACTTGTAGTTGTTATTACGCTTAGCAAATTTACCACACAAATGGTTGGGTCTAGACCAACGTTTGCGACAAGTTTCGTCGAATTCTGAGAACGTTCAAAATTTAGCTGTTTTGCACGGTTTTATTAAAGCAAGTTTGTTTCTCTTTTATACAAACTTGTAGTTATTATTACGCTTAGCAAATTTAGAACACAAATTAACGTTCAAAATTTAGCTGTTTTGCACGGTTTTATTAAAGCAAGTTTGTTTCCCTTTTATACTAACTTGTAGATATTATTACGCTTATCAAATTTACCACACAAATTCTTGGGTCTAGACCTACAGTTGGGTCAAGTTTCGTCGAATTTCGGGAACGTTCAAAATTTAGTTGTTTTGCACTATTTTATTAAAGCAAGTTTATTTTCCTTTAATACTAATTTGTAGTTATTAATACGCTTAGCAAATTTACCATACAAATGCTTGGGTCTAGACCAACGTTTGGGGCAAGTTTCGTAGAATTCTGAGAACGTTCAAAATTTAGCTGTTTTACACGGTTTTATTAAAGCAAGTTTGTTTCTCTTTTATACTAACTTGTAGTTATTATTGCGCTTAGCAAATTTACAACACAAATTAACGTTCAAAATTTAGCTGTTTTGCACGGTTTTATTAAAGCAAGTTTGTTTTCCTTTCATACTAACTTGTAGGTATTATTACGCTTAGCAAATTTACCAAACAAATTCTTCGGTCTAGACCTACGGTTGGGTCAAGTTTCGTCGAATTCTAAGAATGCTCATAATTTGGCTGTTTTTGCACTGTTTTATTAAAGCAAGTTTATTTATCTTTTATACTAACTTGTAGTTATCATTGCGCTTAGCAAATTTGCCAAGCAAACGTTTGGGGTCTAAACCAACGTTTGGGTCAAATTTCGTCGAATTCTGATAACGTTCCAAATTTAGCTGTTTTGCACGGTTTTATTAAAGAAAGTTTGTTTTCTTTATAAAGTAACTTGTAGTTATTATTACGCTTAGCAGATTCACGACAGAAATCTTTGGGTCTAAACCAACGTTCGGGATAAATTTCGTCGAATTCTGAAAACGTTCAAAACTTAGCTGTTCTGCACGGTTTTATTAAAGCTAGTTTGTTTCCCTTTTATAGAAACTTGTAGTTATTATTACGCATAGCAAATTTACCACACAAATTCTTGGGTCTAGACCTACATTTTGGTAAAGTTTCATCGAATTTTGAGAATGTTCAAAAGTTAGCTGTTTAGCACTATTTTATTAAAGCATGTTTATTTCCCTTTTATACTAACTTGTAGTTATTATTACTCTTAGCAAATATACAACACAAATACTTAGGTCTAGATCTACGCTTCGTTCATGGTTCGTCGAATTCTGAGAAGGGTTCAAAATGTAACTGTTTTGCACGGTTTTATTAAAGCAAGATTATTTCCCTTTTATATAAACTTGTAGTTATTATTACGCTTAGCAAATTTACCACACTAATTCTTGGGTCGAGATCTACATTTTGCTCAAGTTTCGTCGAATTCTGAGAATGCTCAAAATTTAGCTGTTTTGCACTGCTTTATTAAAGCAAGTTTATTTCTCTTTTATACTAACTTGTAGTTGTTATTAAAGTTAGCAAATTTACATAACAAATGCTTGGGTCTAGACCTACGTTTGTGTTAAGTTTAGTCGAATTCCGAGAATGTTCAAACTTTAGCTGTTTTGCACGGTTTTATTAAAGCAAGTCTGTTTCCCTTTTATACGGACTTGTAGGTATTATTATGATTAGCAAATTTACCACACAAATTCGTGGTCTAGGTATACGGTTGGGTCAAGTTTCGTCGAATTCTAGGAACGCTCAAAATTTAGCTGTTTTGCACTGGTTTATTAAAACAAGTTTGTTTGCCTTTTATACTAATTTGTAGTTATTATTACGCTTAGCAAATTTACCAAACAAATGGTTGGGTCTAGACAAACGTTTGGGTCAAGTTTCGTTGAATTCTGAGAACATTCAAAATTTTAGCTGTTTTGCACGATTTTATTAAAGCATGTTTGTTTTCATTTTATACTAACTTGTATTTATTATTACGCTTAACAAATTTACAATATAAATTCTTGGGTCTAGACCAACGTTCGGGACAAGATTCGTCGAATTGTTAGAACGTTCAAAATTTAGCTGTTTTGCACGGTTTTATTAAAGCAAGTTTGTTTCCCTTTTATACTAACTTGTAGTTATTATTACGCCTTGCAAATTTACCACACAAATTCTTGGGTCTAGACCTACGTTTTGGTCAAGTTTTATCGAATTCTGATAACGTTCAAAAGTTAGCTGTTTTGCACTGTTTTATTAAAGCATGTTTATTTCCTTTTTATACTAAGTTGTAGTTATTATTACGCTTAGGAAATATACAACACAAATGCTTGGGTATAGACCAACGTTTGGGACAAGTTTTGTCGAATTTTGAGAACGTTCAAAATTTGGCTGCTTTGCACAGTTTTATTAAAGCAAGTTTCTTTCCCTTTTATACTAACTTGTAGTTATTATTACGCTTAGCAAATTTACCACACAAATGGTTGGGTCTAGACCACGTCTGCGACAAGTTTCGTCGAATTCTGAGAACGTTCAAAATTTAGCTGTTTTGCACGGTTTTATTAAAGCAAGTTTGTTTCTCTTTTATACAAACTTGTAGTTATTATTGCGCTTAGCAAATTTACAACACAAATTAACGTTCAAAATTTAGCTGTTTTGCACGGTTTTATTAAAGCAAGTTTGTTTTCCTTTTATACTAACTTGTAGGTATTATTACGCTTAGCAAATTTACCAAACAAATTCTTCGGTCTAGACCTACGGTTGAGTCAAGTTTCGTCGAATTCTAAGAATGCTCAAAATTTGGCTGTTTTGCACTGTTTTATTAAAGCAAGTTTATTTCTCTTTTATACTAACTTGTAGTTATCATTACGCTTAGCAAATTTGCCAAGCAAATGTTTGGGGTCTAACCAACGTTTGGGTCAAATTTCGTCGAATTCGGATAACGTTCCAAATTTAGCTGTTTTGCACCGTTTTATTAAAGCAAGTTTGTTTTCTTTTTATAGTAACTTGTAGTTATTATTACGCTTAGCAAATTCACTACAGAAATCTTTGGGTCTAAACCAACGTTCGGGACAAATTTCGTCGAATTCTGAAAACGTTCAAAATTTAGCTTTTCTGCACGGTTTTATTAAAGCTAGTTTGTTTCCCTTTTATAGAAACTTGTAGTTATTATTACGCATAGCAAATTTACCACACAAATTCTTGGGTCTAGACCTACATTTTGGTAAAGTTTCATCGAATTTTGAGAATGTTCAAAAGTTAGCTGTTTAGCACTATTTTATTAAAGCATGTTTATTTCCCTTTTATACTAACTTGTAGTTATTATTACTCTTAGCAAATATACAACACAAATGCTTAGGTCTAGATCTACGCTTCGTTCATGGTTCGCCGAATTCTGAGAAGGGTTCAAAATGTAACTGTTTTGCACGGTTTTATTAAAGCAAGATTGTTTCCCTTTTATACAAACTTGTAGTTATTATTTCGCTTAGCAAATTTACCACACTAATTCTTGGGTCGAGATCTACGTTTGGGTCAAGTTTCGTCGAATTCTGAGAATGCTCAAAATTTAGCTGTTTTGCACTGCTTTATTAAAGCAAGTTTATTTCTCTTTTATACTAACTTGTAGTTGTTATTAAACTTAGCAAATTTACCATACAAATGCTTGGGTCTAGTCCTACGTTTGTGTTAAGTTTAGTCGAATTCCGAGAATGTTCAAACTTTAGCAGTTTTGCACGGTTTTATTAAAGCAAGTCTGTTTCCCTTTTATACTGACTTGTAGGCATTATTATGATTAGCAAATTTACCACACAAATTCGTGGTCTAGGCATATGGTTGGGTCCAGTTTCGTCGAATTCTAAGAACGCTCAAAATTGAGCTATTTTGCACTGCTTTATTAAAACAAGTTTGTTTGCCTTTTATACTAACTTGTAGTTATTATTACGTTTAGCAAATTTACCAAACAAATGGTTGGGTCTAGACAAACGTTTGGGTCAAGTTTCGTTGAATTCTGAGAACGTTCAAAATTTAGCTGTTTTGCACGATTTTATTAAAGCAAGTTTGTTTTTATTTTATACTAACTTGTAGTTATTATTACGGTTAACAAATTTACAATATAAATGCTTGGGTCTAGACCAACGTTTGGGACAAGTTTCGTCGAATTGTTAGAACGTTCAAAATTTAGCTGTTTTGCACGGTTTTATTAAAGCAAGTTGTTTCCCTTTTATACTAACTTGTAGTTATTATTACGCCTTGCAAATTTACCACACAAATTCTTGGGTCTAGACCTACGTTTTGGTCAAGTTTCATTGAATTCTGATAACGTTCAAAAGTTAGCTGTTTTGCACTGTTTTATTAAAGCATGTTTATTTCCTTTTTATACTAAGTTGTAGTTATTATTACGCTTAGGAAATATACAACACAAATGCTTGGGTCCCAAACAATTTACCACACAAATTCTTGGGTCTAGACCTACGTTTTGGTCAAGTTTCATTGAATTCTGATAACGTTCAAAAGTTAGCTGTTTTGCACTGTTTTATTAAAGCATGTTTATTTCCTTTTTATACTAAGTTGTAGTTATTATTACGCTTAGGAAATATACAACACAAATGCTTGGGTCTAGACCAACGTTTGGGACAAGTTTTGTCGAATTTTGAAAACATTCAAAATTTGGCTGTTTTGCACAGTTTTATTAAAGCAAGTTTCTTTCCCTTTTATACTAACTTGTAGTTATTATTACGCTTAGCAAATTTACCACACAAATGGTTGGGTCTAGAGCAACTTTTGCGACAAGTTTCGTTGAATTTTGAGAACGTTTAAAATTTAGCTGTTTTGCACTGTTTTATTAAAGCAAGTTTGTGTCTCTTTTATACTAACATGTAGGTATTATTACGCTTAGAAAATTTATGACACAAATACTTGGGTCTAGAGCAACGTTTGGGTCAAGTTTCGTCGAATTCTGAGAATGTTCAAAATTTAGCTGTTTTGCACGGTTTTATTGAAGCAAGTTTGTTTCTCTTTTATACTAACTTGTAGTTATTATAACGCATAGCGAATTTACCACACAAATTCTTGGGTCTAGACCTACAGTTGGGTCAAGTTTCGTCGAATTCCGGGAACGTTCAAAATTTAGTTGTTTTGCACTATTTTATTAAAGCAAGTTTATTTTCCTTTAATACTAATTTGTAGTTATTATTACGCTTAGCAAATTTACCATACAAATGCTTGGGTCTAGACCAACGTTTGGGCAAGTTTCGTAGAATTCTGAGAACGTTCAAAATTTAGCTGTTTTGCACGGTTTTATTGAAGCAAGTTTGTTTCTCTTTTATACTAACTTGTAGTTATTATAACGCATAGCGAATTTACCACACAAATTCTTGGGTCTAGACCTACGGTTGGGTCAAGTTTTGTCGAATTCTGAGAACGCTCAAAATTTAGTTGTTCTACACAGTTTTATTAAAGCAAGTTTATTTTCCTTTTATACTAACTTGTAGTTATTATTACGCTTAGCAAATTTACCACACAAATGGTTGGGTCTAGACCAACGTTTGCGACAAGTTTCGTCGAATTTTGAGAACGTCCCAAGTTTAGCTGTTTTGCACGATTTTATTAAAGCAAGCTTGTTTCTCTTTTATACAAACTTGTGGTTATTATTATGCTTAGCAAATTTACAACACAAATCACCTTGTTGTACTGTATTACTTTACTTAATGAAAATTACATTTATCCAAAAGAAAATTTACAACACAAATGCTTGTGTCTAGATCTACATTTGGGTCAAGTTTTGTCGAATTCTGAGAAAACGTTCAAAATTTAGCTATTTTGCACGGTTTTATTAAAGAAAGTTTGTTTCTCTTTTATACAAACTTGTGGTTAGTATTACGCTTAGCAAATTTACCACACAAATTCTTGGGTCTAGACCTACATTTGGGTCAAGTTTTGTCGAATTCTAAAAACTCTCAAAATTTAGCTCTTTTGCACTTTTTTATTAAAGCAAGTGTATTTTCCTTTTATACTAACTTGTTGTTATTATTCCGCTTAGCAAATTTACTACACAAATGCTTGGGTCTAGACCAATGTTTGGGTCAAGTTTCGTCGAATTCTGAGAACGTTCAAAATTTAGCTGTTTTGCACGGTTTTATTAAAGCAAGTTTATTTCCCTTTTATACTAACTTGTAGATATTATTACGCTTAGCAAATTTACCACACAAATTCTTGGGTCTAGACCAATGTTTAGGACAAGTTTCGTCGAATTTTGAGAACGTTCAAAATTTAGCTATTTTGCACGGTTTTATTATAGCAAGTTTGTTTCTCTTTATACAAACTTGAAGTTATTATTACGCTTAGCAAATTTACAACACAAATGCTTGGGTCTAGATTTACGTTTGGGTCAAGTAATTGTAGGTATAGTTAATCCCGCCTATTTGAAGTAACATGCGCCATCTCAAGAAACCCTTTAGCTAGTTGGACATTGTGTGATAAGTCCCCCTTATTCCTCCTCTGCTCTCTAAACACCTGTTTAAGTGCTTTGAGTTTCTTTTTACGGCATACATTGGCGTCCCTATGATATTATGCTGCCAAACCTGCTTCACACTGGGGATAAATTTTGGAGATAGGGTGAGGTAGTTATCGAATCGAAATATACCTCCAAATTATTGTTGTATATCCCCGCATAGCACCATTGGAGAGTGGTCCGACATGCGTGGAGTGAGACACGTATAATATGATGTCGGGAATCGCGACATCCATCTATCATTGATCATCATGCAGTCCAATCTTTTCCATAGATTTCTTTTTTTTTTTTGGTAAATGTAAATTTTATTAATAAAGAATAATGGTACAGTACAACATGTGGTCATCAAATGGTTTATCCCTCAACCCAAGGGATACGCCATAATCTATACAATGCTCGTGTACTGACTGACGAAGCTAAGTCAACGCTAAGAATCCTCTGCCTGACATCACCGATGATTAGGATACTCAAAGTGGCCGGTGTCCGCTCAGTGTGTTCAAATCTCCTCAAGTTCCTCTCCCTCCAAATGTGGTAGACACACGATGCAAGTAGTGTACGGTAAGCGCTATTAATAATGTGCTTGCCTCTCCATTTTCGCGTCGCCCATCCAATATCTGTTGTCCATCCCTGTTAGGCCAGTGAAAGTGAGTCCGTCTGTGAATCTCAAGAAGACACTGACGACTAAATCTGCATCGAAAGAATAAGTGTGAATGAGATTCCGTAGTTCTCTCATCGCACAATATGCACGCTCCTAGGTGAGAAAGCCATGATTTGTCTGTGGTAGGTAGTTTGCCAAGGATTGCAAGCCATAAGATGAACGAATGCCGAGGTATCTTTAGGGATCCCGAAAGTAGTGAAGACCATCCTACTTTTGGCTTAGGAGGATCAAATAATCAGTAGAGGGCCTGAGTAGTAGGTTGCCCTTCGTCACATCTCCACACCACTCGATCCCCACCTCCAAGAATACGCGGTAGGTTATGTGTGATCTCCGAACATTCAAAGTCCGTGATGGTAGGCCATTGCCATTCTCCAGCTGAAATCACCGAACTGAGTTTTGAAGATTCTTCAAGTCTAAGATGGCGTGGTCCACGAGGGAACCGCTCAATAAGTGGACCTAAGTGATGCCACGGGTCTTGCCAAATAAAGAATCTACCTTCATTTCCAATCTGGTAATCCACAATAGAGCGAAGATAAGGACGGAGCCTGAGCATTTTCCGCCATCCGCAAGAACCTCCCTGCTCACGGACAATCCAAATTGATGTATCCCGTAGCCAGTCTTGGTAAAGCCATTGAACCCAGATGGATGTCCTGTCACACTGGATAACATCACATAATTTCTTGCTCATTAATGCGCGATTCAAGATAGAGATGTCCTTGAATCCAAGTCCCCCCTCATCTACCGGTCGACACACATCTTTCCAGGCAACCTTGGCGTAACCAGAAGACTTCGTACCCTTCCATAGAAAGTTCCTCAACCTCTTCTCAATTTCATTGATAACTTTCTTAGGTAATATGAATGCAGATGCCCAGTATAAACTCAATGCCGAAAGCACGGTTTTGATGATTTGTTCCCGCCCAGCATATGATAATGAAATTCCTTCCCATCCAGTAATGCGTGCATCAATTTTCGAAATAAGAGGTTGACAGTTAGAGATAGACAGTCTAGAAGAAATTAAGGGGAGACCCAGATACCTCATTGGTAGTTGCCCCTCTTGAAAGCCCAAAATCTCCATCATCTGGGCTTTCAATCCTTCAGCCGAACTGGAGATTATTAAGTGGCTTTTTTGAACATTCAGCCGAAGGCACGACATCTCCAAAAACCAGTCCAATGCCTCCTTGAAGACTCTAATGGAGTCAAAGTCAGCTCTGCAGAAAAGAAGTAGGTCGTCTGCAAATCCCAACTGGAAAACCTTGGAGCTCTCACACTTCCAATGATAGGTGAATTGCATGTCCTGCTCAATTCGTTGTAGGAATCCCAAATGTAAAGCTTCCATGACGAGAACAAACAGATAAGGAGATAGGGGGTCTGCCTGTCGTAATCCTCTCGCTCTAGTAAAGAACCCATGAGGAATTCCATTTAGACCAATCGAGAATGATGTAGTTGAGACACACTCCTCAATCCACCTTGTAAACTTAGGTGGGAATCTGAACAACTGCAAAACTGCTAACAAGAAGTCCCACTCCACCGTATCATAGGCCTTCCTGATATCCACTTTAAGCGCGCATCTGGGGGGTTGGCGCATCTGATTATAGGCCGAGAATAGTTCCTGAGCTAGCATAATGTTGTCTCCAATGCTTCTTCCCGGGATAAATGCTGTCTGACAGGGACTAATAATCTTCTCTAGTAAAACACTAAGTCTCTGAACAAGTAGTTCGCAATGATCTTGTATAAAACATTGCAGCATGAAATCGGTCTAAAATCATTAACCGACATAGGAGTGTGTACCTTTGGTGTTAGAGCCAAAATCGTGGAGTTAACCTGTTTCAGTAGTTTTCCGGTTAAAAAGAAATCCAGAATCGCTCTCGTTACTACTTCCCCCACCACAGGCCAAGTCGCCTTGAAAAACCCTAACGAGTAACCATCAGGTCCCGGCGCCTTGTCTTCAGCGATATCAAACACTGCTTGCTTCACATCATCCGGCGAGAATGGTAGGAGTAAGTGGCTAGCTTCCTCATCAGTAATACAGTGCCTCGCCCATGGTATAAGGTATCGAATATCCACTGTCAATCGTTGTCTGGTACCTCCTAAGAGGTTCTGATAGTATGAGACAAACTCTTGGGCGACCTTCCCTTGATCCGTGTGTGTGGTACCATTTTCATCATTGATCTGCAAGATTCTCCTCATTACTCGTCTCTAAGCGATCTTACGAAAGAAAACTCGGGAACATTGGTCTCCGTCTTTCATCCACTACATCTTAGCTCTTTGTTGCAACATGATTTGTTCGAGTTTTGCCGCTTTAGCATAAACGATTCGACAACAATGTTCTAGGAGTAAGAAGAGCTCATTATGTCTGTCACAGCTCACCAATAGTTGTGCCTCATCGAGAAAACCTTTGGCTAATTGGACATTTATCGTCAAATCCCCCTTATTCCTCCTCTGTATTCGGAAGACTGGTTTAAGAGCCTTCAGTTTACGTGTCACGGCATACATAGGTATACCAACAACCTCATGATGCCAAATGTTCTCCACATTAGGGATGAACTCAGGAGATTGGGCTAGATAGTTATCAAATCAAAACATACCTCCATTATGTTGCTGCATATCCCCATCTAGAACCAGTGGCGAGTGATCAGATGTCCGTGGTGTAAGGCTGTGATAGGATGATGTAGGGAACCTTGCCAGCCAACGATCATTAATAAGTATCCGGTCCAGCCGCTTCCACAAACTCCGCGCGGATGTACTGCAATTATGCCATGTGAACCATTCACCTTGCATTGGAAGTGGAATCAGGCCCACCTCCAGAATACCTATATTAAATTCTGCTGTGGCCATCCTTATATATCCTGAAATGCCACATACCTCATTAAGGTCTCGTACTGCATTAAAGTCCCCTCCCACCAACCACGGGGCGTCTGAGCACTGCTGAGCAAGTGTCTCAAGTGCAGTCCACAAAATCCGACGGTCAATCACCTCAGTTGCACCATAAACAACAGTAACAAGAACAAATTCATTGACAGCCCTACTAGTGATACGACAGTGCACGAATTGTTCACCCAGGTCAAGAACATGTACATCTATAAAATTCTCATCACATGCTAGCCATATACGATTTCCAATGGAATTATAGTCAGCAAACCACTTCCATTGAGGTAGCAGCTAAGACTGTATATGCATAATATTATTCAGTTGAACACGTGTTTCAAGTATGCCCAAGAAATGTAACCTGAATTCTGAGGCAAGGTCCTTTAATGCAAGCTGATGGTCTCGTTTATTCAGCCCGCGGACATTCCACATGACAAGGTTCAACATGGGTCATGATTAATGGAGCTGCGTGTGTTAGGACCCCTCGAGGATTCACTTGCGTCATCAATTAATTGCAAAGCATCAAAGGCATTATAAATAACCAATGCCTTACCCCTATCATCATGTTTGGCAGTGTTGCATTCCCTAATCACTTCTCCCTCCTCACGTCTCGGTTTGTCTACCATTGTCGGTCTCATCGATTTTCTGCTCTTTTCATTGTTTGGTTGTGGTGGAGGAATATTTGTCTTTGTCACATACACAGCTACTGGTGGTTTACTCGGTTTGTGTGTTTTGTTCAGCGGACAGTACTTGGTCATGTGCCCCAAGGTCATACAGTTTATACATTTTGGAGGGAGCCATTCGTATTCAACATCAACTTTACAAGCTGTTTCCCCTCCATTTTCATCCGGTGTCATGAAAATGATATGATTTCTCAACGTTTGTGCCACATCAATCATCACACATACACGAGCGAAATCCAATCTCGTGCATGCTCTCGTTATTGCATCCGGGTAGAGAGGTTTACCCACTCCACTAGCTACCATACACAATCCATCAGTAGTCCAATATTCCATTGGTAGGTGTCTAAGTTTAATCCAAATAGGTACATGCTTATGTTGGAGCTTTCTCATGGCCATACCTGGTTCCCACTTTTGCAACACTATTGGTTGTCCTTGTAACAACCAAGGTCCCCCTTCGATCACGTCTTCCATATCAATGAGTGTTTTAAATTGGAAGAAAAAGAATCCATTAGCTGTCGCGGTGACTTCCTTTAGTGCTGGCCATACCGAATGAGCGTATTTCTTCAAATGATGATAATACGGCTTTTTCCCCAGAAAATATCCGACAGCTGTAGTTTTCCAACGTTTGGATCCATCCCGTACAGTGTCCAAGGATGGCCGGACAACAATTTCCCCATTTTGAACCGTTGGGGCGATGGAAGATAACGTTTTACGAGACGTATTATTAAATGCGTGGGCAATTTTATCGTCATCAATCGCATTAGGACAAGTATGTAGTGGTATGTTCCCAACGAATAATCCAGTCGGAATAGGCCTAGATTGCTTAGGAAAAATTCTGCAATTTTTCACACCATTGATGACATCACATCTGACATCATTAGGGCTTACATCATGGCTGACATCATTAGGGCTTACATCATGGATGACATCATTAGGGCTTACATCATGGGTGACATCATCAGGGCTTACATCATGGATGACATCATCAGGGCTAACTTCATTGATGATGTCATCTGTGTATTCAACCAAGTCAGCTGCTGCGTCACCCATCTCCCTCTCCATGTCAGCTGCTGCATCACCCACCGGCAAAACAGATGTCGTCGGAGAACTGCTCCTTCTCCTCCATTTGTTTTCCGGCCTTATAGTGGCGATGTCCCGACAGAAGACAGCGCCTGGGCGGAGGGAGTTTCACCGGCGCCACTTCCAGCTTCGAAGAGCACTTTCCAAACTTGGTTTCCCAGCAGATCTGGAGGTTTTTTAGGGCATTCATGGCGGTTTCGTCTCCATCAATCACTCTATTAGCAAGTTTTAGAAATTCCTCAATATTAAACTCATTCGCCGATGGAGATCTGACATTTCCGCCATTGACGGTGCTGTTTTTAGAGCTTGCGAACCCTAGTTTTGAACTAATCCCCAACGGCTGCAAGAATGCAATTTTATCCGTGGATAAGTCATCTTCACCCCTGACGACGCCTTGGCAGTGCACAGAGGCCAGAAAAACGTCAGTTTCAGGCGAAATTTCAGCGGGCGACGTTTCGGGTTCCAAAAACCCTAAAAATGGCTGCGCCATTTTTGCATCTATTTCAGACCTCAAGCTTCGATTTTTCAGTCCAAAAACGTTTCCGCTATCATCCATGAAGCTTTGGCATCCATTTCCGATCGAAAAACCGGCGAAATCCATCGGATTTGAGAAATCCGCCCCTCCATCTTCCTCGCGCAGAAACTGTTTTTTGGCCGGAATTTCACCGTCACCGTCTCTCTGCCGGCGATCACCACCTTCCTCAGTTGCCACATCATCAGTCGGTCCTTCCTCTTCATCGCCCACTTCGCTGGCTGGAGATTGCATGCGGATAGCTTGAGTGTGTGTTTTTTATGGTGTCCTTTTCCATATATTTCGTGGGTTCGCACTACGATTATGCCATGTGTACCATTCTCCTTGCATAGGTAAGGGTGTTCTAGATGCAAGAATTAAACTCTTCCATAGCCATTCGAGTATCTCCCGCTGTACCACAGATTTTACTAGTATCGCGCACTGCATTGATATCCCCTCCAACAAGCCACGGGATATCATTACACTGTAAAGCAATAGTCTCCACAGAAATCCATAACTCCCGCCTTTCGGCTATCTCATTAGCCTCATAAATAACAGTGATAGCAATGGTCTCATGAAGTGCACGGATATTAACACGACAGTGAATAAATTGTGTTCCACATTCAACCACATCAACATCAATAAAATTTTCATCCCAGGCTAACCAAACACGATTACCAGACGAATCATAATCCACAAATCATTTCCAATGAGGTGATAAAAAAGCCTGAATATGTGGTACGTTATTAATGCGAACGCGAGTTTCAAGGAGGCCAAGAAATTGTAACTTGAACTCAACAACAATGTCTTTTATTGCCAACTGATGATCTTGTTTGTTCAGGCCACGCCACGTACATTCCATATTGTTGCATTCAACATGGATCACCAGGTATGGGGCTGTTTGCTTAGGGCCCTAAGACAAGTCATCTGTATCTTCTATTTGTTGTAAGGTATCAAAAGCATTATAAGTGATAATAGCCTTACCCCTCTCCTCATGACTTGGGCCAGCAACAGTTATGGAAGACTCAATGCCCTTTCGATATTTTTCCACCTCTCTAGCTGGTGGAGGTCGTGGTGTTATCCTGTCAGGCATAGGAGTAGGTCGGGATGGTCCTGTTTTAGGTATGTAGACTGAGACTGGAGGCTTAACTGGTTTAGAAGACTTGTTGAGAGCACATTCTTTGGCCGCATGTCCTAATGTCTTACAACTTGTGCATTTGGGTGGTAACCACTTGTATTCCACATCAATTTTGCACGGTGTTTCGCCTCCTTCCTCGTCAGGCGTCATGATAATAATATGTTTCCTGATAATTGAGTTCACATTGATCATCACGCATACACGAGCGAAGTCCAGTCTCGTGCATGCCCTCGTAATTGTATTCGGGTATAAAGGTTTACCAATGCCTCTGGCCACTATACTGAGCCCCTCCTCTATCCATAGTTCAACTGGCAAGTCTTAGCTTAATCCATACTAGAACTTGTGTATGTTTTAGTTTCCGCATCTCCATCCCAGGTGCCCATTTTTGTAATACAATCGGTTGTCCTTGGAACAACCAAGCTCCTCCTTCAATGACTTCTTCCATATGTGCAACAGTCTTGAACTGGAAGAAGAAAAATCTGTTTATCTTAGCTTTGACCTCCCGAAGACCTGGCCATATTGACAAGGCAAATTCTTTCACATGATGAAAGTATGGCTTTTTCCCAAGAAAATAACCAACTGCTGTAGTTTTCCATCAAGTGGATCCTTGCGAATAGTAGCAAGTGTAGGTCTCACAACTACTTCACCATTTTGTATTGTCAGAGCAACATATGATAGTGTTTTTCGAGTGGAGTTATTGAATGCATGCGCAATCTTGTCATCGGTTGTCAAATCCGGACAAGTATGCAGTGGAATATTTCCAACTAACTGTCTGGTAGGAATACTCGAAGGAAGTGGAGAGATTGGACTGTTATGTACTACATCGTCATGGATTCCATGTGATATATCAAATGATGATGCAGTCATGATTTCATCAGCTGACATGGGGCTGATGTCATCAGTTGCAGGGTTTACGCCAGCAGCTATAATAGGGCTTACATCATTATTTCTAGTGCTGATATCAGCAGCTGATTCAATGCTGACGTCAGCATTTGACTTGTTGCAAGAGGTCGCGCCACCTCACCTGCCACCTCAGTTCTTTCCACGTCAGACTCCAAGTAAGCGGCCGACATTGTTTCCAGTCGTCCGGTCACTGTCGCAGCAGTTTTCGGCAGCCCATCGAAAACTGGTATTTGCTGTTTTCTGACAGCAGAGTTGCTGTTTCCACCATGAAAACCCGTCATCCCTTCCGTTCGTGACGCCGGCACAAGATATCTAATCGCCCTTCTCAGTCCACGCACAAGTTCTGGTTCTTCAGGATTCTTCATCGGCGCGGAAAGCAGGGATTTGTAGCTTCACGTCCAAGTCGCAGGTTCCATTTGGTTTTCAATTCCTCCAAGGACTTCATGGATAGTTCATCTTCAGCATCCAAAACAGCGTGTGCAAGGCGTAGAAACTCGTTAAAATTGAAAGGGCTTGAAGCACGGCCTCCATTGTTACGGATAGAAGGTGCGCCGCCAAACTCTAGGTTTGGCTGGCGCACTGTAGCATCAAAACCAGTCCTCAAATTACCGTCATTCTCCGTCGACTATATGCAATCTACCCTCTCAGAGGTATTGTTATGATTGCGCCTGGAATCGCTGTTTGATGCTTCATCTTCCTCAACTAGATTTGTTGCAGAAAACCCTAGATTTTGCGGCTCACTTGAATCTTCATTGCCTGACGTCAAAATGCAAACTTTCTCCTTGGGTAAGGATGAACCAACCCTAGAGACTCCAGATCTGCCATCGTTGGACGGAAAACCAGTCAGATTCGTCGGGAAATTGCCGTGCGACTCCTCGGTGTGCAGAAACCCTAGTTTCAACGGCTGCGAAATAACCTTTGATTTCTCTTTTAATCTTCCATCATTTGCTACTGGATCAATGTTGTTCTCCTCCACGCTGGTTGGGCTTCTAACTGCCGGCGAAAATCCGGCGTCAAATGCCGGAAAAACGACCTCCAACTATTCGTCTTCTTCCTTGCCGGAAGCAACCTGTTTTTCGCCGGCGACGGTTGTCTTAGGACTGCTACTACCCTCCATGATGTTTTCAGCATTGTCTGGCCCTTCCTCATCGTCAGCCACTTCGCCGTCCGCCTCGTGCATAGATTGAAAACTATAGAGAGAATTTTTAGAGAGAGAATTTGAATTGTAAATTTGCTAAGCGTAATAATAACTACAAGTTAGTGTAAAAGGGAAACAAACTTGTTCTAATAAAATTGTGCAAAACAGCTAACATTTGAACATTCTCAGAATTCGACGAAACTTGACCCAATCGCAGGTCTAGACCCAAGCATTTGTATTGTAAATTTGCTAAGCGTAATAATACTACAAGTTAGTATAAAAAGGAAACAAACTTGCTTTAATAAAATCATGCAGAACAGCTAAATTTTGAACGTCCTCAAAATTTTACGAAACTTGACCCAAATATAGATCTAGACCCAAGCATTTGTGTTATACATTTGCTAAGCGTAATAATAACTAAAAGTTAGTATAAAAGAAAAACAAACTTGCTTTAATAAAACCGTGCAAAACTTGGTCTAGACTCAAGAATTTGTGTGTTATATTTGCTAAGCTTAATAATAACTACAAGTTAGTATAAAAGGAAAACAAACTTGTTTTAATATAACAGTGCGAAACAGCTAAATTTTGAATGTTCTCAGAATTCGACGAAATTTGACCCACGTAGGTCTAGACCCAAGCATTTGTGTTGCACATTTGCTAAGCGTAATAATAACTACAAGTTAGTATAATAGGGAAACAAACTTGCTTTAATAAAACCGTGCAAAATAGCTAACTTTTGAACGTTCTCAGAATTCGACAAAACTTGACCCAATCGTAGGTCTGGACCCAAGAATATGTGTGGTAAATTTTCTAAGCGTAATAATACCTACAAGTTAGTATAAAAGGGAAACAAACTTGCTTTAATAAAACCGTGCAAAACAGCTAAATTTTGAACGTTCTCAGAATTCGACGAAACCTGTCCAAACGTAGGTCTAGACCCAAGCATTTGTGTTGCAAATTTGCTAAGCGTAATAATAACTACAAGTTAGTATAATAGGGAAACAAACTTGCTTTAATAAAACCGTGCAAAACAGATACATAATGTTTGGTTTTGTTTTTAACTTGTTTTGGGGTGTTTTGTGAAGATAGAGAGAGAAAAACAAAGATAAATAAAAATAAGTTAGAGATAGTGTGTATGTTTGATTTGTTTTTGGAGATAATATAAAATAAGTATGGTATGTTTGATGTTGGATAGTGGGGAGACAAAAAGTACTGTTCATTGTCAAATCATGTCTCTTTTATATATATTTATATATATGTATGTGTAAAAATATATATAATTTATTTAGTTGTGAGTGATTAAAATAAATATTATTTTTAATTAATTATATTTTTTGGACAAGAAATAATTAAAACTGTTTTAAAATAATAAAAAAATCCAAAACTTACAAAACCAAACAAGACAAGAATATGTGTGGTAAATTTTCTAAGCGTAATAATACCTACAAGTTAGTATAAAAGAGAAAGAAACTTGCTTTAATAAAACCGTGCAAAACAGCTAAATTTTGAACGTTCTCAGAATTCGACGAAACCTGTCCCAAACATTGGTCTAGACCCCAAGCATTTGTGTGGTAAATTTGCTAAGCGTAATAATAACTACAAGTTAGTGTAAAAAGGGAAACAAACTTGTTTTAATAAAACCGTGCAAAATAGCTAACATTTGAACGTTATCAGAATTCGACGAAACTTTACCCAATCCCAGGTCTAGACCTAAGCATTTTTATTGGAAATTTGCTAAGCGTAATAATACTACAAGTTAGTATAAAAGGGAAACAAACTTGCTTTAATAAAACCGTGCAAAACAGCTAAATTTTGAGCGTTCTCAAAATTCGATGAAACTTGACCCAAACGTTGGTCTAGACCCAAGCATTTGTGTTGTAAATTTGCTAAGCATAATAATAACTACAAGTTAGTATAAAACGGAAACAAACTTGTTTTAATAAAACCGTGCAAAACAGCTAAATTTTGAGCATTTTCAGAATTCGACGAAACTTGACCCAAAACGTAGGTCTAGACCCAAGAATTTGTGTGTTAAATTTCCTAAGCGTAATAATAACTTCAAGTTAGTATAAAAGGGAAACAAACTTGTTTTAATAAAATCGTGCAACACAGTTAACTTTTGAACGTTCTCAGAATTCGACGAAACTTGAACCAATCGCAGGTCTAGACCCAAGCATTTGTGTTGTAAATTTGCTAAACGTAATAGTAACTACAAGTTAGTAAAAAAGGGAAATAAACTTGCTTCAATAAAACCGTGCAAAACAGCTAAATTTTGAAAATTCTCAGAATACGATGAAATCTATCCCAAACGTTGGTCTAGACCCAAGCATTGGTGTGGTAAATTTGTTAAGCGTAATAATAACTACAAGTTAGTATAAAAGGGAAACAAACTTGTTTTAATGAAACCGTGCAAAACAACTAACTTTTGAACGTTATAAGAATTCGACGAAACTTGACCCAATCTCAGGTCTAGATCCAAGCATTTGTGTTGAAAATTTTCTAAGCATAATAATGACTACAAGTTAGTATAAAAGGGAAACAAACTTGTTTTAATAAAACCGTGCAAAACAGCTAAATTTTGAGCATTTTCAGAATTCGACGAAACTTGACTCAAACAAAGGTCTAGATCCAAGAATTCGTGTGTTAAATTTCTAAGCGTAATAATAATTACAAATTAGTATAAAAGGGAAACAAACTTGCTTTAATAAACCATGCAGAACAGCTAAATTTTGAACGTCCTCAAAATTTTACGAAACTTGACCCAAATGTAGATCTAGACCCAAGCATTTGTGTTATACATTTGCTAAGCGTAATAATAACTACAAGTTAGTATAAAAGGGAAACAAACTTGCTTTAATAAAACTGTGCAAAACAGCTATATTTTGAATGTTCTCAGAATTTGATGAAACCAGTCCCAAACGTTGGTCTAGACCCAAGCATTTGTGTGGTATATTTGCTAAGCATAATAATAACTTCAAGTTAGTATAAAAGGGAAACAAACTTGTTTTAATAAAACAATGCGAAACAGCTAAAGTTTGAACGTTCTCAGAATTCGACGAAATTTGACCCAAACGTAGGTCTAGACCCAAGGATTTGTGTTGCAAATTTGCTAAGCGTAATAATAAGTACAAGTTAGTATAATAGGAAAACAAACTTGCTTTAATAAAACCGTGCAAAACAGCTACATCATGTTTGGTTTTGTTTTTAACTTGTTTTGGGGTGTTTTGTGAAGATAGAGAGAGAAAAACAAAGATAAATAAAAATAAGTTAGAGATAGTGTGTATGTTTGATTTGTTTTTGGAGATAATATAAAATAAGTATGGTATGTTTGATGTTGGGTAGTGGGGAGACAAAAAGTAATGTTCATTGTCAAATCATGTCTCTTTTATATATATTTATATATATGTATGTGTAAAAATATATATAATTTATTCAGTTGTGAGTGATTAAAATAAATATTATTTTTAATTAATTATATTTTTTGGACAAAAAATAATTAAAACTGTTTTAAAATAATGAAAAAGATATCCAAAACTTACAAAAGCAAACAAGACAAACATACACTATATTTTGGCCCATTTCAAAGATGGGCCAAAATTGAAACCAAACATACTGCTAAATTTTGAACGTTCTCATAATTCGACGAAACTTGACCCAAACGTTCGTCTAGACCATGCATTTGTGTTGTAAATTTGCTAAGCGTAATAATAACTACAAGTAAGTATAAAAGGGAAACAAACTTATTTTAATAAAACCGTGCAAAACAGCTAACTTTTGAACGTTCTCATAATTCGACGAAACTTGACCCAATCGTAGGTCTAGACCCAAGCATTTGTGTGGTATATTTGCTAAGCATAATAATAACAACAAGTTAGTATAAAAGGGAAACAAACTTATTTTAATAAAACCGTGCAAAACAGTTAACTTTTGAATGTACACTGAATTCAATGAATTTTGACCCAATCGTTGGTCTAGACCCAATCATTTATGTTGCAAATTTACTAAGCGTAATAATAACTACAAGTTAGTATAAATGGGAAACAAACTTGTTTTAATAAAACCGTGCAAAACGGCTAAATTTTGAACCTTCTCAGAATTCGACGAAACTTGACCCAAACGTTAGTCTAGACCCAAGCATTTGTGTTGTAAATTTGCTAAGCGTAATAATAACTACAAGTTAGTACAAAAGGAAAACAAACTTGTTTTAATAAAATCGTGCAAAACAGCTAACTTTTGAACGTTCTCAGGATTCGACGAAACTTGACCCAATCGTAGGTCTAGACCTAAGAATATGTGTGGTAAATTTTCTAAGCGTAATAATACCTACAAGTTAGTATAAAAGAGAAACAAACTTGCTTTAATAAAATCGTGCAAAACAGCTAAATTTTGAACGTTCTTAGAATTCGACGAAACCTGTCCCAAACATTGGTCTAGACCCAAGCATTTGTGTGGTAAATTTGCTAAGCGTAATAATAACTACAAGTTAGTGTAAAAGGGAAACAAACTTGTTTTAATAAAACCGTGCAAAACAGCTAACATTTGAACGTTATCAGAATTCGACGAAACTTTACCCAATCCCAGGTCTAGACCTAAGCATTTTTATTGGAAATTTGCTAAGCGTAATAATACTACAAGTTAGTATAAAAGGCAAGCAAACTTGCTTTAATAAAACCGTGCAAAACAGCTAAATTTTGAACGTTCTCAAAATTCGACGATACTTGACCCAAACGTTGGTCTAGACCAAAGCATTTGTGTTGTAAATTTGCCAAGCGTAATAATAACTACAAGTTAGTATAAAAAGGAAAAAAACTTGTTTCAACAAAACCGTGCAAAACAGCTAACTTTTGAACGTTCTCAGAATTTGACGAGACTTGACCCAATCGTAGGTCTAGACCCTAGAATATCTGTGGTAAATTTTCTAAGCGTAATAATACCTACAAGTTAGTATAAAAGGGAAACAAACTTGTTTTAATAAAATAGTGCAAAACAACGATATTTTGAACGTTCTCAAAATTCGATGAAACTTGCCCCAAACATTGGTCTCGACCCAAGCATTTGTGTTGTAAATTTGTTAAGCGTAATAATAAGTGCAAGTTAGTATAAAAGGGAAACAAACTTGTTTTAATAAAATCGTGCAAAACAGTTAACATTTGAACGTTCTCAGAATTCGATGAAAGTTGACCCAATCGTAGGTCTAGACTTGCATTTTTGTTGTAAATTTACTACGCGTAATAATAAGTACAACTTAGTATAAATGGGAAATAAACTTGCTTTAATAAAATTGTGCAAAACAGCTAAATTTTGAACGTTCTCAGAATTCGACGAAACTTGACCCAAACGTTGGTCTAGACCCCAAGCATTTGTGTTGTAAATTTGCTAAGCGTAATAATAACTACAAGTTAGTATAAAAGGGAAACAAACTTGTTTTAATAAAACCGTGCAAAATAGCTTAATTTTGACATTCTAAGAATTCGACGAAACTTTATCCAAATGTAGGTCTAGACCCAAGAATATGTATGGTAAATTTTCTAAGCGTAATAATACCTACATGTTAGTATAAAAGAGAAACAAACTTGTTTTAATAAAACCGTGTGAAACAGCTAACTTATGAACTTTCTCAAAATTCGACGAAACTTGACCCAATCGCAGGTCTAGACCCAAGCATTTATGTTGTAAATTTGGTAATCGTAATAATAACTACAAGTTAGTATAAAAGGAAAACAAACTTGTTTTAATAAAACCGTGCAAAACAACTAACTTTTGAACGTTCTTAGAATTCGACGAAACTTGATCCAATCGCAGGTCTAGACCCAAGCATTTGTGTTGTAAATTTGCTAATCATAATAATAACTACAAGTTAGTATAAAAGGGAAACAAACTTGATTTAATAAAACCGTGCAAAATAACTAAATTTTGAACGGTCTCAGAATTCGACGAAACTTGACCCAAACGTTGGTCTAGACCACAGCATTTGTGTTGTAAATTTGCTAAGCGTAATAATAACTACAAGTTAGTATAAAAGGGAAACAAAATTGTTTTAATAAAACTGTTCAAAACAGCTAAATTTTGAGCATTCTCAGAATTCCACAAAACTTGACCCAAACGTAGGTCTAGATCTAAGAATTTGTGTGTTAAATTTCTAAGCGTAATAATAATTATAAGTTAGTATAACAGGGAAACAAACTTGCTTTAATAAAACTGTGTATAACAGCTAAATTTTGAACGTTCTCAAAATTTTACGAAACTTGAACCAAACGTAGATCTAGATCCAAGACCTCATACAATCAATCTTGCTAGGATCAGTAGAGATACCATACTGTGTTATAATATGCCTAAAGTACTCAATGGTTTCTTGCCCAAAATCACACTTACTCCACTTAGCATACAACTGATGAGCCATGAGAAGCTCGAGAGTGATGCGCAGGTGTTTCAGATGGTCATCCCATGTTCCACTATAGACAAAATGTCATTGAAAAATACCAAGATAAATTTTCGAAGATAAGAGGCAAAAACCACGTTCACCAGTGATTGGAAGGTTGAGGGAGCATTACAAAGCCCAAAGGGCATTACTAAAAATTCGTAGAATCCTTGATGTGTAACAAAACTCGTTTTGAGGATATCATGTGCAGCCATTCGTATTTGGAAATACCCCGAACGCAGGTCAATCTTTGAGAAGTAACAAGCTCCTTGTAACTTATCCAATAGTTCGTTAATGACTGGTATGGGGAAAGTGTGTTTAATGGTGAGGTGGTTCAAATATCTATAGTCTAGACACATGTGCCACGTTCCATCCTTTTCTTGACTAACAAAACAGGTCAATCTTTGAGAAGTAACAAGCTCCTTGTAACTTATCCAATAGTTCGTTAATGACTGGTATGGGGAAAGTGTGTTTAATGGTGAGGTGGTTCAAATATCTATAGTCTAGACACATGTGCCACGTTCCATCCTTTTCTTGACTAACAAAACAGGGGACCCAAGTGAACTTTGGCTTGGTCGAATGATACCATCCTTCAGCATACCCTTCACAATGGCCTCAATTTCACCCTTTTGAGCATATGAATATCTGTACGGATGCATTTTCTTGGGGATAACATCATACTTAAGTAGGATTTTGTGTTCAATTTGTCTGTTAGGCAGTAAGCCTTGAGGCTCTTGAAAGAGATCGGTGAAAGCAGCTAATAGATTGGAGAGGTTATCTTGTTGCAAATTGGGCTTTTTGTGTAATGGAGGGTGGACAGAGATAGTTTAGTATTTGGGCTCTTATAATTAGCAAGTATGGGAAAAATAGGTAGTGTACAGGCAAAAATATGAAAACAGTTGCAAATTGCGATAGCGAAAACCACAACAAGACAGAAGGGGTTAAAATGCTTCTTTTTCGAAATATTGAAACAAAAAGATCGGGTAAATAGCAATTTACTTCCCTATGATATTGAAAATGAACACATAATCCCTCCTACGAAAAAAATATAGTAATTTATCCCCCTATACTTTTTAAAATGAAGTAATTTACCTCCTTATACAGGGAGGTAAATTGGTTCATTTTAAAAATCTTAGGGGGGTAAATTGTTATATTTTTAAAAATACAAGGAGGTAATTCGCTATTTATTTTTTCATAAGGGTTAATTTGCTCATTTGCGATATCACAAGGGGGTTGATTGCATTTTTCCCCAAAAAGATCGATCTGACTAGCATGTATACCAACTATCTTGGGAAGTGGATGGGCGGTGGCTGGTTTGGAGGTGGGTGAGTAGGGGGTTGGTTTTTTTATTTTTTATTTTAAATAAAAATGTAGATATTATTTAAAAATATTATATATTATATATAAAATAGTATATTTATTCTTTTTATAATTATTTTATATTTTATATATTAGATATTTAATATATTATATAAAAATAACTTTTTGGAGAAAAAACTATGCACACTCACAATAGGAGCGAGTGTACTACACACGTCTTTCTAAAAGGATAAATTACTTTAAGTTTAAAAACACAGAGAGATAATTTGATAATCCTTTTTTTCACAGGGAAGATATTTTGCACATTACCCATATCACAGGGGATCAAGGGTATCTTTATACTTGTGCAGTTCTGCATCAAATGGTATAAGGTTTTACGAACATTAAATGGGGTAATTGTGATTTTCAATGGAATTGAGATGTATACTAATTGAGCCAAACCTCAGAGATGTAAATATGATTTACCCTATAAGGCTACTCAAGTGATCAAGCTATAGTCTTGTCGTTGCTTACACAGGAGGAAGGTGTTTCGTATATTGAACAGAAATGGAAGCTCAGACAAAACATTATGGATGAATTTGGAGATAAGAAACATTCAAATAGACCTGAGAGTATCAGTAACTGCATGTAGAGCAGCTTTGGGTGCAGTATAAGCACCTGCCCATGGCAAAGGAGCCAAAGCCGTGATGCTTCCAACATTAATGATTTTGCCTTTCTTCCTGGATGCCATGTGAGGTACTACAGCTTGAATCAGCCTTAATTCACCTTAGAATTAAGAGGAATACAGACATTATCATCAGGCAAAACAGACAACTACACATGCTAGAATCCATTGAAATGCAAGCACCACAAGACAAAGGGCTACAAGCGAAGGAACTTATTATAATGAAATAGTGAAAAAGCTTAAATATATCCTACATCCTTAACAACAATATTGATCAAGCAAACTTACCAACCAATTTTTAATTAGATTATTCTCTTTTTTATGTAGTTAAGTTGGCAAAAGTACATCGTTGGGCATGTAATTTTGGAGGGTCGACCTTTAAATATCCAGATGACAAATAGTTACTAGATTATATTTTCAATTTTTTGTGTAATTTTAGTCCATGGCCCATTGAGAAGTTGGGGATTTTTCCATTTTGGAGGGAAAATTCGCTTTGTTTTTTGCACGTGAGTATTCAATTTCATGTTCAATAAATTAAGAGACAATACTAATTTTAATGATACGAGGAATTTAATGAATAACAATTTCAATAATTACATATAAAAAACAAGCAAATTTCCCTCCAAAACAAAAAATCCCGAAGTTCTTTCGCTCAATCTACCAAAATCTATCATCACAATCCAAGAATTTGGACCCGTGCTAAAATCACATGCATCAATTGGCACCATCTGTGGGAAATTGAGTTGAACACATGAATTATCATGGAAACCCCCAGCAACCCCGCTAACTACCAAAAGTGCATGGAGACAACCAACAATAATCATCCTTTGTAGGTCATTGCAGGAGCCTCCCTGGACTTGATTGGAGGTGGATGCGCCCCAAGCTTTCCTGCATCAATACCACCTCCTAGACTGGTGGACCCTTTGGTCGATCCTTCAAGATGAAGCACTTCCTCATACAACACCTTAGGAGAGCTTTTCCCAGCTTTGCTGGGTGCAATTTAACAGGTGGTCGCAACAGTAATTCAGGAGCAGATGGCAGTGCTGGTTCCTGCCCGCTCAACCCCTGCTGTGGAAGCAAGCATCCCCAAAAAAGGAGTAGAAGGAAACCTATAGGAAGGAGACATTCTTGCACCAAGGACTCATTGATTGAGAGACAAAGGCTCCCTCCAGCAGCTCCTCAGGACCTCCCAGACAATGGCTGGCACAACTGGAATGTCTCCACAAGGGTCTCCAAGATTTATAGCATCAGATAATAGGGACCCTCAAAGACGAGCAATAGGATGTCCTCTTCATGAAAGCGGTGATGGTGGACGAACTCCCAACGAGTTACTGTACCCCTGCTATTACTAAGTATGATGGGACGACTAACCCTCAAGAGAATCTCTCACATTTTGAGAATGTGGCTCTTTCGCATAGGTACACGAACGGAATCAAGTGTCGCATTTTTATCACCACCTTCGTTAATGCTGCACAACAATGGTTCAACCAATTGCCTGCTGGAGCCATAGAAAGTTTTCAAGAATTTCGGTATCTCTTCCTGCACCAATTCGCTAGCAGTCGAAAACTTCGAAAGACGGAGCTCAGTCTTTTTGCCATATGCTAAAAGGACAATGAATCATTGAAGGAGTATCTTCAAAGACTCAACACTGTGGCCTTGGAAGTACCCTCAGCCACTACCCTCCGCCACTCAAGAGGTGAGTGCTAGTTCTTTCTCACAAGGACTCCTGGATGGATACTTATTCAAGTCCCGAGCTAAAAATCATGTGTTCAAGTTCGACGCACTCGTAGCCAGTGCAGGCAAGCATATCAACATGGAGGATGGCCAAGCTGCTAAGAAGGAGAGTCTTGGAAGAAGAAGAAAGAAGTGCGGGAGGTGGCCCCTTTCAAGAAGCCTCAGACTGATTGTAGGGACAAGAAGGCACGCTTCCAAAGGGTTAATGTAGTCTACACCCCCTTGATGGTACCAATCATCCAAGCCCTTATAGCAGTCGAAGGAAAAGGCTTGCTAGCTCGCCCTCTGTCATGGAGAGAGTAGCCTCAACATCCTAACTTCGAAAAAGTTTGCCGTTTTATAATGATTATGGCCACACCACGGAACAGTGTTGACATTTGAAGAATGAGATTGAGAGGCTCATCCAAAACGGATACCTACAGGAGTACGTCTACTGGGAAAAAGCCCGAGGGACAGGACCATACCGTAAACAAGAAACAGACAAAGGAAAAAAAGTAAAGGTTTCCAGTCCTAACTCTTACCAGATGAAGAACACGAAATACCTTTGGAGGAAAGGCTGAAACTAATGATCCTCCTTGTAAAGTGGAGGTGACTCCCATCATGCTAGAAAAGCCCAGGTTAGAGAAGCACACAACATAACCATAAAGGAGATATGGGATGTTGGGGAGACGGAGGACGCTCCCCTTATCCAGTTCCAAGGGCAGAAAGATTAGGTCCTAAGAGCTCTCATAATGGTGCTCTAGTTATCACGGTGCTGCTAGCCAACTACGAAGTACGATGTATCTTCATAGATTCGGGAAGTTTTGCAAACATATTGTTCAAGAAACCCACGGAAACTACTGTCAGGCCGTATTGAACTCTATTTTAAAATTTTAAGTATGTCAATTATATAATATAATCAAGATATTTAAATTAGAGTGTGAATTCTATTTTAACCCTACACTATTACTACTAGCAATTTATGGCACAGTCTATGTGTTTCTATATTCTATAATACTATTTAAAATAAAATATTTATAAAATAGTTATTATTTAAATTATATAGAGAATAACAAGTTAATATATAATTTTGTAAGAAAATTGTGATAAAAAATGCATGTATATATATAAGTTAAATTAAATAGTAAAAGAATAGATCAAAAAAATAAAAACATCAGAAAGTATTCTCCTTTAATATATAATATAGATATGACACTTGCACACGGAGCTAAGTCAATCAATTTTCATTTTTTATAGAAAAAAGATGAACAATTTATAGAACAATAGATATGTTTTAAGGATATTTTGAGGATATACATCTTCTCTCATCTTATATCTATATATTAATACTATTTATCGAATATTTATCATCCTGGCTACCACGATTCGTCGACTAATATATTTTCAAATGTAATTACTTTTTAGGCAAAATAATTATCTTTGTTAATAGACTTTTATTTGGAGAGTGCTTGAGGTGATTGTAGATGCTTATCATACCCCATTTGCTTGCCGTGAATAGGTCATCGTATTACGGCTGTGATTTTTGACTAAGATGCTTGTGATTTGTAAATAATTATCTACCTTATTAAAAATCGAACCAAAACTTCAACTAAATTTAAAGACATGTAACAAAATGAAATAGGCAGGATGATATTTATCTTTATCTTTGTTGACATTGATATTGTTGATAGAATTCTCTGAGTTCTTTGAGTTAATATTTTACGATTGTTATCGCTTATTTTGTTTGATGTTGAATCTTATTACTCTCAATCTTTTTGGATACTGCAAGGAAGAGATAGAAGTTCTTTCTGTCGTATTTATTGAATTAATAATAGCTGCCTAGTAATTGAAAGAGTGTCTAAGAAAATTAGTGACTTGTCCCATGTTTAACTTATCATATGTGATTGGAAGTAACACTTCAGTTGATGAATTTATAATTTTTACATCAAAAGCACAAAGTGAAGTTCTGAGATCATTTTGGATAATCAAGGGGACAAGTTACAGGTTTTATTAAACTTGAGTATACCTTCCATTAATATTATATGATATTTTTTAAAATGAATACATGAGGTGAACAAGTTAGTTGTTTCTCATTTTGCCACTTATGATTATATATTTTAAATATTTAATGATGAATTGCAATTTAAATTTAATGGTCACTTAACTATTTTCTTTTATGAATGTGTCGCTTCTATTTACCATTATGTTTAGTATTATGCAAATATATATTGTAGTTATAAATTGATTTTGCTAATATGGTTAGTTACTAATTAATCTTTTTTATTAATAATTAATCCAACTTATATGAACATTAGATAGATAAATTAGTTTTTCTCTATTTTAATCTCTTTATGTTACTATCTATTAGTTAAAATGTGAGTTGTTGAAAGGACTCTCTATCTCTCCCTCTCTTTCTCTTAGATTTTATGTCCCAACTATAATGATATTCTAAATGGTATTTTGTGGTGAAAATAATAAATGAAAATTTACATTTATCTTAATAGATTTATTATTGATAGTTTAGAGTAGTATTTTAATTTATATCACCATTAGTTAGTGTTCTGAAAAATGGCCCATGAATTTATTGATAGGCCAAGCCCATTACTGGGACCTCACACTTGTTGGCTCAGCCCATTCACCACACCTAGCCCACAGACCTGACCCACTTGCCCAACCTGGTTTGTATTATACTTATAGCCCAAAATCCTAATCCTAATTCATTATGCCCCCTCGTTTCTTCCGTAGCCTTCTCTCTGACCTCTTCTCTCTCTCTCTCTCTTTCTCTCTCTCTCTCTCTGACTTCTCCTCTCCACCGATTCTCATGTCCTCGGAAATCCTTCTATACCGCCTCTCTCTCCCTCCGTCTTCAATGTTGTACCTCTATAAAAGCCTCCGATGGCTTCTAACCTATGCTAGCCGGTGTAGAAATACTTTTCTCATTCTTCCTATTCTACATTGTTTGAAACGTTCATTGTGAACCCATCTTCTGTGTAAGAAACCTTTGTGGTTTCAAGTGGGTCATGCGGCCTAAGTTTTCTAGTTCTTTTTGTTTGAGTACTGAGCAACCGTAAAAGGTTGGCGGTCTTTGTGGCAGTGGGCTTTTTCTCTTTGGATTAGGCTCTCTGAGCCAAAAAACCCTTTTGCTGTTTCTGTAATATTATTTGTAGGTCTGTAATATATATTCTTATATCTCTGTATATTGATTTGTAATCTTACAGGTTTTTGTAACCCATTATTCTTTATAATAGTTGAGTTAGGAATATGTTTCTCTGGGCTCACTACTGAAGGGGTTTACTCCCAACAAGGGTATCAAAGCATTGATTTTCTTTAGTGGCGTCTTGGTAAGATCTAAACCTTACTACTTCCATTTCTGTTGAAATAATATTTAGGGTAAAAATTGCTTGGTGCTATAATTTTCTGTTGTGTGCGCTCTATGTAAATATTTTTTAACTATTGTGTGCAAGTTCATTTTCTCCAAACCCTTTGCTAATCCCTTACCTAGCCTTCCAGAATCAACTCTCCATTAATGTGTGGCAAAAGCTCTTCTTTAATCATTATTCAGGTATTAAAGATGGCCCTTCAATAGCTATCTCTTGCGGGCTTAGTGTACCAAACAACATTCCAATGCTGGTTACAGCAAAGACATAGGGGATCTCAAACATCTAAGCTCCTCATCAATCTACTACTATTGAATCTTGGATAGCTTATTTCTAGATAGGAATTCAATTCTTATATGGAGGATTTTATTAACAATATTCGTATTTTAGAGTCCCATAACATCTTTTTATCTTTCCAAATGATCAAAGTTGTTTTTAACATCTAAAATATTAGGAACACAATTGAGCTCCCACTAACCTTCCACCTTGTTCTTGACAGAGTCACGTACCTTATGAACTTGTCAAAACAAGCATCCTAGACACAGGACATTCAAACCTAGTTCGAACTCCATAGCCAATTTCTATGGCTCCAAACCAAATAATTCGAATTAATGTCTTACATCACTTTTCCTTTCCGGTCAGATTAAAAAACTCGTACCTTTTAGGTAATTGGAGCTTTCTGATCGTCCTTTGGAGAACCTAAACATGGTCAGAGAAGTTTTGATTATAAATAATGTTTGCATTAATTGATAATGAACCTGTATAAATTAGAGTCTAACTCTAATTTGCCTTCCACTAGTCCTTTGATGTATGCAGGACCATTCTTCATACTCAAGACCTTTTGTAGGACATAGGTTTTCCAATCCGTATCAAATATGGTGTCTGGATTGCGACCTTAAGAAACCACCATGTTTTTCGACTTAACGATTTTCGAAAGTCCATATCCAAATGGTCCAGGTAATTTTGTGAAACACCGATCAAACCATGTCCAATCAAGGTTCAATTTCTTCCTTACTAGAGATAGTTTAACATCGTCTCTTCCGGAGGAATTTCATTGAGTGAGAGTTTCATTCTCATTGGGATATTTCAAGAACTCCCACTAAATACGTACCACCTCGATCCCATTGAAGGGTTTATCTCCGCAACCAGTTTGGTTCTCCTCTTTAAGTCTAATTTCTCCGAACTTTCCAGAAGTCCTTAGACTTGTGAACCCTCTACTAGTATTTGTGTATTTAGTAACTTATAGATATCTATCTTGGATCTAATCCAATACATTATTTTTTACAAGCATTCTTTGTCCCATAAAGTGCTTTCATGGCTTTCTTACTTCTCAGGAGGATTCATAAGTTAGTAAACTCAAATCGTATATTATTAGACTCTTTGAATTTACCAACCTACTTATACTAACTAGAGGGATATGGCCTACTCATGCATGCCATTCTCTGTAAGTTTTTTTCTTAAACCGTTTAGTCATTTGTTTTGAGCTTGCATAATTCAATTATGACATGAAGTACAACAATTTAATAACTCAGTAGACTCAAAAGAATATTTTATTGATCAAGTTTGTACTTGATCATACTGGGTTACATAATTGCATATTATTAACATGAACATTAATTGTTAAGTTCACTTATTCTTATATCTTTTGCAGTAATGGCCTAGTCATCCCCTAACTTTAAGACTATATGTCTTAATGTTTTATTCTTTTTCATTTCTGCAAACCATTTGCAGAAATGCGCTACGATAGCAAGTGTCCAATATGTGAGAATATGAATGGTAATCATGTTTGCTCAATCAAATGCCATAGCTCGGGTGAAGGAGAGTTCACACTACTCCCTCTTCCAATCTCTCTGGCAATTTTATGTAAACATCATATGTGAATTTTAACTGTAGAACCATTTTTTATTTTCTTTTACCCTTGCCCAAGGCTACAGTAGCAGTGAAAGCTCTTGCATTGGCTAACTTTGCTCCATCCTTCTTCCTCATTCGACGTTTGACACCCTTGCCTTTGGCTCTTGAGGGCAAAGTCTCCAAATTCAACACCGATGACACAGATTCTTTAAATCAATGCCTCATGTTGGAACGTTTTTATCAACTCAAATATGGTCTTTTTAAGCCTATTTAGAGTTCATGATAAATAGGTAGAAAGGATGGATGAAGAGACTGAAGGGTTACTCAATGTACATCACCTTTTAAGATCAACATTGAGGTTTTAGAGCTTCTTCATACGAGATTGCATCTTAACCCAATGTTTAGTTACAGACGAACTTCACTCATCTTGGCTTCAAAAAATGCTTCCATCGCGGTATATCTAATGTGCCAGTGCGGTGCCGCATAGATTTGATTTATGTGGAGAATTTTTTAAACCAACGTCCAGCCTATCATACCGGTCATGGATGATAGAAGCAGGTATGATGTTGCGGACCTTACAATTGTCCTTATCCCTTAATCCCGAACATCAAAACGTTCTTTTTAAAGCAAGGACTCCTTTTTCAATTCCGATGGAAGTGGCTTATCCATGAAATAAGTCAGGTTCGAAAATCGAGTATAATCCTATGACTTTCCAACTAATTTAATTATTTAAGTTCCATTAAATGAAATAAATCTCAAAAATAAATTAGAAAACGAATCTAAGAGATGCATTCTAAATGCAGATCAAAAAGAATAAGTAGATTATTGCAATATTGTTTTGAGTTAAAGACTTGGTCTTTTAGTCGTTAAATTCTCCCACTATTTCTACAAAATCCTACCACTCTCAAGTCGGATTTTGTGAAATCCTTTCCTAGTGGGCTTGGGATCCACAAGAACAATTTATCATGCCATGCTTTTACGACTCACATGGAAAAGACCTTGTGGGAGGCAACCAATACTATTCTCATTCCATGAGATTCCCCCAAGATGTTTTGCCTCATTTCTTTACATGATTTTGAGGACTCTAAGCGAATCATGCTACTCAGTGTTAAGCTCGACCCATAAAGCAAATCACACCTCAATTTTTGCCCGCCACAACTCGTGAGACAGGGAAACGAGCGTGTTCCTTTATTAATAACAATAATTCAGTTCTATTCCAAATATGCCATGAGTCATGAGACCACACTTGGATAGCAGTAGTTTCCTCATGATATTCTTATAGATGGAAGGCCTGGACAGATCTAAAAGTCATTTCGATCCAAGTCTATTATGGACTTAATATTTAATTAGTGTCGAGCTCAACCTATAACTTAACCACACCTCAGCTATCGGCCCCCACAACTAGTGAGACAGGAAAACAGTGAGCGCGTTCCTTTGTTCACAATAATAGTGCAGCTTGCCTCTAATCCAAATGTGCCACAACTTGTGAGACCACATTTAGTTGTGATATCATATTTGGGTAGTGGTAGCTTCTTCACCACATTATTGTAGGTGGAAACCTTAAACATATCAAACCATCTTAATCCAAGTCTATTTGGTCCCTAACACTTTAACTTGGTCTAATCAAGTGAGAGTTAAATTTTTTATTATTTGACCGAGACCTCATCACAATAATGTTTGCATGCACAAACATCAAATATTTAAACGCATTTAAATGAAAGCATTAAACACATCGTATGCAACAAAATTAAGCATACCCCTGTTGGATGATCACAGCCCAACCTATGCAGTCCACTAAGCCCACAGTAAGTCTAAGGTTTGTTTAGGGTGGCCCTATGCTATTACAAATGTAATTTACCTATCAACATATAGATGATCCTTGTAGGTCCCCTGTGGTGCCTCCTTCTCTGTGGGCTTCCTCCTTCATGGACCTTCTTCTCCATGGACTTGTTTTTGTGAAAATAAAAATCCTCACCAAAAACCTATTCTACTCTCATTACAACTTAAAAAGAAAACCTGATCAATAGTGGGGGGAGTACATAGTGGGGAGGAAAGCAAACCTTATATTCCAAGGCAAAAACGAGAGAAATAGAGAGATAATGAAAAGGACACAATGGCCCACCAAACATAAACAGAATAATTAAACACATCCAAACAGACAAGGGCTCTATGATTATCCATTTTTATCCAACTAGTATAATAATCCAATTAAACACGCTAAACTGAAAAATAATACATTTTATGTATTGTAAAAATCATGATATTCGATATCATAAAAAAAAAAGTTATATGCAGAAAATGCAAGTTTAAAATTACAATCAAAAGAATGATCAAAATATGTGTATCCAATGCACAAATATAAACCATATTAATAAAGCAATTTAATTTAAAAATATTCAATTTAATTTAAAATTAAATCAGCAAAAATTAACAATTTTCATAAAATTTGTAGAAATTTAGAAAATTCAATTTTCCTGAGAAATGGTGAAAAATGGCCCAGCCAACCATCATCGGCATCCAACAACGCGCAGAGGGCCACGCGCCCAGCCTGCTTGGGCGGCCAACAGTGTGCTTATCCAATTTTTCTTGAATACTAAAATCATCCAATTAATCACAAAATTAAACAAGTTAATTTCTATACATAATTATCAATACAATAAGCAATTAAAATATGTTTCGAAAGCCGTTAAAACATTTTGCCATGCTTATGCTGGAATTGCTAACCAAAAGCCAATTGCATTGGCAGCGTTGTGAAAAATCATTCAAGCAATCTTATTTAAGAGATATTGTCCGAATATGGTAAGTATTCATCTTCAACACACGTATCTGTTGTGCTTATCAAATTACATAAAGCACTGCTTGGACGCCACAACAGATGCCCACATACCATTTTAACTATCGTACAACAATTGGACTGCGCATTGGATGGCCGTCATGAAACCAACTGGTTAGGGTTGGGTTTGAAATATTCCAAGTCGAGGACCTTGAGACTGGGCATCGAGAGTCCTATTAAGACTTGCATTAAGAGTCACATTCATTCGATGAGTGCCGTGTTTCATCGACAACAGATGTGGGATGTCTAGGCGATCTTAATGGATTGATTAGCTAGATATCGAATTGACTAAACTGACTCGCGGGGATCATCATATGGAAGCTTTGGAAGCTTGGCCAGTATGACTTGAGTTCCCGACTCTGATAGTATAGGATTAGTCCTCAAACTTGAGGAATTATGACAGTCACATGCATGCGATGATTATATCTTAGATTTGTACGATAGGTGATCGTGTCTCAAATGTGGTCATCATAAGCCTGTCTAGCGCAGTCAAAGTATGTAGTGAGGATGGTGAGTTTTAAGAAGAGGATTCGTTTGCTGTCAAAACGTGATAAAAGTATCTCCTATCCACTTGGAGATGCATTAACGCTCTATAAAACGTTGCCACAGTCATTGGTCGAATGGAAAAAAGAGGTTCCTATGTCGAGCAGTTTGGGTAAAGTGATCTCAAGTATTTAGTATGGACGCCTAGTCCAAGATGGGAAAGGACACCCAACTACATGCCATAGACTAAGGTCGGGAGATAATAGACTGAAGGATGTACTTGGGAACCTAAAAATTCACATGTATATTTGCCTAGTTTC
Source organism: Sesamum indicum (assembly GCF_026168435.1). NCBI lineage: Eukaryota > Viridiplantae > Streptophyta > Magnoliopsida > Lamiales > Pedaliaceae > Sesamum > Sesamum indicum. Next base: position 15,974,262 of record NC_142664.1, on the reverse strand, counting down.
TAGTGTCATAGACCGTTGCTAGACGGCTACCCATGGTGACGGACTTTCTTGATCAAAGGATGGTGAAGAATTATTAATTAAATTGTAATTAATAATAGTGTTTGACACTAACCCAAGTCGACCTGAAAGGTGAACCTAAAGAGTCACACACAAATCATCGAGAAGGGACAAGAAATTAATTGGGAATTAATTCCGTAAGTAATTGGATTACTTATAAATAAGAGGGATCCATTGGATGGATAAAACCAAAGATAAATTAATAGAATTAATTTATATTGGGTTTGTCCTTATTATTTAATAAGTTGGACTTATTAATTAATAAAGGCTTATTGGGCTCATATATTTAATTAGATTAAATATATGATGGACTTAATTTAGTGGACTTTAATTAAATTAGATTTAATTAAGATTGATTGAGCCTTGAATTTTAAATAATTAAAATCATCCCAAGCCTATTAATTAAGTTGGCGGAAATGATTAGAAAAAGAAATTATTGACTAACAAATTCACTTTTGGAAAGTGCCATGTTAGTCATCCGTTATTTGGAACAAAGGATTTTATTACCTTATGGATGGTTAAATGAACCTAGACATATTTTAATACATACATTCAAGGTACATATATGTGTATTAGTCATTTGGAATGATAATGAATACATAACAAAACAAGAAAGATAATTTCCTCTCAGTCTCCACCACTCGGCCTAACACCTCTCCTGCATACACACTCGGTGTGTATTTTTCTCCCTAATTTTTTTTCTAGCAAAGAGACTTGAGGGATTCCAATACATGTGTAATGTCAACACAACTTTAGAGAGCTTCTACGTTGAAGCCTCGCGTGAACGGGTCAAACGAAGGAGGTTCGAGTAAATCAAATTAAAGAGGTAATCTTGATTTATGATTTATGTACCTCTCGCATTTCATTCAACCATTAGCCCCGTTAATTTTATTATTGTCGTTTATTAATATTAACTACATCGAACACCCGGGAACTCCCAAGGGTACACCCCTTGGAATTATTGTTTTATTGTGTTTCCATTTTAATTTATGCATTTTGTTATTACCGCTTTCGATCGCAAGTTCCCAGGCCGATCCACTCTCACTTTCCGGTGCTTTCAGCTTATTCACATAAAACCGAAAGTCTCTACATCGAATTGGGCTCTGATACCACTTGAAAGATCGCATAGTACGGGCTGAAAACACGCTAGCGGAAGCGATAAATATAAATGCATAATAATAAAATTGAAGTGTAGAAACAAACGAATCCAATGGGTGTACCCATTCCCAGGCATTCGATGTGTATGAATTATTTACACAACGATAAAATATAATCATACGAGTTATAGTTGGGAAAATAAAAGTAGAAGCTTTCTCGATGATTTGTGCGTGACTCTTTAGGTTCACCTTTCAGCTATATTTGGGCTAATATCCAACACTATTATTAATTAAATATAATTTAATTAATATTTCTTGATTAACCCTTAATCAAGAAAGCCCGTCATGATGGGTGTCCGTCTGCAATGGTCCATGACACTAGAGATTAGGTGAATTTTCGTGTGAACATTTAGGCTCCCGAGTTCATACGGATATGGTCCTTCCGTCTACCGTCTCCTGGCCTTAGTCTAAGTATGGACTTAGGTGTCAGTTCCCATCCTGGACTAAGTATCTATGCTTAATACTTGAGACCATGTCACGCCAAGTTTCTCGATATAAGAACCTCCTTTTCCTATCCATTCAACGACTATGGCCACCGATTATTAGAGCGTGAAAGCATCTCCAAGTGCATAGGAGATACTTCTATCACATACTAATTGGGGATGGATTCTCTTCTTAGAAATTACCGTGCTTGCTACATACTCTGATTGCACTGGACAAGGCTTGTGATGAACATGTCTGTGACACAATTACCTCTCGCACAGATCCAAGATACAGTAATCGTATGTATGTGACTGTCGTGATTCCTCAACTCTAAGGACTACTCCCGTACTATCGGAGCCGGGTACTCAAGTCATATCGACCAAGCCTCTAAGGCTTCCATATGACGGTCCGCACGAATCAGTTCAGTATAATTTAATGACAATTTTATGTGCAAAATACTAAAATACATTAAAAGATTTTCATCCAACCAAAAAGCTATGCTATATTTGTTAGTTTAGAGAATTAATGTTACATCAATGATAATTCAGAACAGAATGTATTTAGCACTTATTTCTATTTAAGAAAAATGTTAACTTCTCTCTGTTACTCTTTTAATTGAATTATTAAAATTTTAAAATATAATTAGAGAAATTTACTTTTTAAAAATGATAAATGAAAAATTATAATTATAATTAGTTTGATTATAAACTTTAACCGCAAAATTTAAATTTTGGTAATTAAAATTTCAAAATAATAATAACAACTTACATAATGAATAAAATATATATGTACATAACAATTAAAGAACTTTATTTTTATAGTAATACTAAATTATTTTTTTAAAACTATTATTGCCATTATTGTTGGGACATATGAAATTCAAACGTATAATAAAAAAATGTGGAATTAAAATAAATATAAAATCGGTGAATCGTTTCAAGTTCTTTATTTTGTTTAGTAATTATTTCTTTTTTACTTTTGAATTCGGCTTATGTTAATAAATAAAACTAATTTATCCATCTCGATACACAATGCGATATCACCATATAAATTGACTATATAATAATTATGAATAAACAATATCAACTAATAATAAAATATAGAATTAATTATATTTTATTATAACAATCATCCAAAATATATCTGTTCTTACACTTTGTCATCTAATTTTTTTTTTTTTTTGTGTAACTTACCATCTCTACCTTATAAAATCTTGAACTTTGCTTTTAATAACTATTTTTCAACCAAATTTTTTCGAAAAAACATAAATTTCAGTGGACATGTGATATTTTAAGGGTTACATGATGTGATACTTTTACATATACAAAGTATGTGATATTTTTTCGACAAAAAGATCAACAAAAAAATAATTATATATAACAGCTGCAAATTTTACAAAGTTAAAATGATAAATTAATAAGGTGTTAAAATGGGCATAATTCAAATGATAAAATATAATTTACCCTACTATACAATAGGGATATAGCTAAAACGGAACACAATAAAAATAACTAAGCAGGTACAAAAATTTGTCACCCATAATTGGTACAAAACCTGAAAAGATAATTAGTTATTGGCATTAATAGAATTAAATAATTTATTTTTGTATGAATAGTAAATAATTCTTAGATAATAAATATAATTACTTGTATCCCATATAAATATTAAAGTATTTTTTGATTTAAAATATTTAATAAACCAACATAAATTATTTAATAAAGATTATTTTTTAAAATTACAAGATCAGAGAAAATTTAGCTTTATCTAAATAATAAATAATTTTTCAAGTAATAATTATTTGTGGGTTTAAATACAATTTTACCCTCTAAATTATTTTGTAAAGAGTAACATTTACTTCCTAAACAATCAAATGTTAAATTTATCCCTGGTTGAATAAATTTACCCCTCGACTTGAAAAATAATATTATTCCCAATATATTTTAATATTTTATACATTAAATAAATACATAACAAGTTTAATATCCTAAGAACTCCATATATAAAATTGAAAAGAAACTGACAGTAAATATATATATATATATGCTTAATGATAATTTGTTAGGATTAAAAAATTAAAAAATATATTTTACCATTTTTTTAAAATATATATTTATAAAGCTATTTAAATGATTTATCTTAAAAAAAAATAACTTAATTTTATTATCAAATTAATTTAAAATATTCGAGAGAGTTTATTAGTTTATTGTACTCATTCATTAATTAATTTTGAATATGTACTACAAATACACCAGAAAAACTTTAACTTAAATAATAAATGGGTACAAGGAATATATGGGTGAATTTTTTAAGCTCCTCACCTTTTGAAAATTCATCATAGTTAAAAAAATAATATAATGATAATTTAATGTGCAAAATACTAAAATATATTAAGAATAATATTATTATTCTAAGCATGGAGGGTTTTTATCCAATCAGAAAGTTACTTTTATATCTACTAATTTAGAAAAAGTCAAGCTAGTTAAAATATGTATATAGCCCTTATTTCTATTTGAGAGAAATATTATCTTCTTTCTATTACTTTGAGATTGAATAATTATTCGGTTAACAACATGAAATTATTAAAATAAATTGAGAAATTTTAATTTTTATGACTAAAAAATAATAAATTATTATTATAATTGGTAGCAGCTGAATATATTTTAACCCCTTCATATTTATTTTTTTAAATATGACTTATTATTTCGTTTCAAACTTAAACTAAATTTAACTTATTTGTAATAATCAGAATTCAAATTTACAATAATAGTGTTTTCATAGATAATACCACTCAAAATATTATTATTGTTGGCACAAAAATGTCCCCTCTCTATAATTTAATAAATTATTTGTTTTTATTACTTTTTGAAATGGTATTATTAATTTTTTTGCTAAAAATAATACCACAAAGAAAATAAGAAGATGCTAATTTATAGAAAAACATATCACCTTGCAAATAGATGCAGAAACAAAAAAGCTAGAAGGCTAAAAAAGAAAATAAATAATCTTAATTTACAAGAAGAAGAAAAACAAGAAAACTCAATGTAATATTTTCGGAAAAAGAAGAATCCTCTGCATCAGAAGAATCGAAAGAGCAAAGTGAACTTAAAAATATTGAAGAAAATTTTGAGTATTCATCACTTACCTTATAAACCTCAAGTTCTTGTTATTTAGAAACATCATCTATGTAGATTGCAAAATAGATAGACAGGTTATGCACAACACATACCTCACAAACCTCATATTCTTCTTGTTCCTTAGAAATGTCCTCTATATAGATTGTAAAATAAATAGACATGTGGAGTTAAAACAAAATAAGCAGAGATCAATGATCATCAATAGAAAAGTTGACTGCAATAATATAAAACAACCCAACTTGTCTTTTGGCGTAAATATGATGTGTATCTAGCGCAGAAATACATACAATAAACAAATAATGTGGTAGAGAAAGCATCTAAACAATAAAACCAAATAACAGTGACAACATAACTACGGACATGATCAAAAGAAATTGACATGTGGGGTTAATGTAGGACCAGGGAGATTGATGATCATCGATAGAAAAGCTGATAACAATAAAATAAAACAGCCCAACTTATCTTTTGGCATATAAACATGATTCGTATCTAACTCGGAAGCACATACAACAAACAAATAATGTGTGAGAGAAAAGCATCTAAACAATAAAACCAAATAATTTGGCTAGTAGCTAATGAGTTTTATAGATAATTTACTACATCTGAAATCTTCCCAAGTAACCCAACTTGAAAGGAATATGTAATATAATTTTAAATTTATTATAAGGTTAGTTTAGTCAAACTAAAAATTGCAAGAAATGTTTAGTGCTATTCATACTTTTTATATAAATATAAATGTATATAGGTACAGATTTAGATATATAGTTCTATTTATACTAAGTTTATGATGGACGTATAGTCAACCCATAACCAATCTCTAATATTTGTTGCATCCAATCAGCCAAATCCAATCTCTATTATTTTTTAAATTTTTTTATGTATCATGCACACATTTATGTCTTGTATATAAATATGAAAATATATGCATATATATATCTATATACAAATATAATATATAAACTTTTAGAAATTAAAGTAACAATATAGCATAGACTATGCTTTCAGTATATGCAAGAGTAACAAATATTTTACAAGTACTAATATTTTAAAAGCATGAAACATGAACATAAAGAGAACAAGCGAAGCCAGAAATTATGGACCATACTTTTTATCATTCCAATTCGTGATAAACTGAAAAATAAGAGGGCATACCATGAGGCCTTTGAATCATTAAGAGAAGCTCCAAATATAAAATTTTTGTATTGCACCACACTTACTTTATAAAACTCACATTCTTGTTGTTCTTCAGGCACATCCTTAGTGTAGATTGTAAAATAGATCGACATGTAGGGTTAAAAAAGAACTAGGAAGATCCATCATAATTGATAGAAAAGCTGACTATTGTCCTTTGGCATATAAATTTGATGCGTCTCTACCTCAGAAGCACATATACCAAACAAATAACGTGAGAGAGAAAAGCATCTCAACAATAAAACTAAATACAAATGACATAAGACTTGTTACCGAAATGATCTAAGAATTTAAGAGGCTTCATGTGGCTCTCAAGATATTTGGTCAGTAGCTACTGATTTTCTTCTCAAGTAACGCAATTCAATGTAATAAAATTATTAAATTTATTATAAGGTTAGTTTAGTCACACTAAAAACTTCAAGAAATTGTTAGTGCTATTCATACTTTTTATATAGATGTAGATATTTAAGTAGATCTATTTCAGATAAAGTTTATGGTCATTCCAATCGATAAAGACTAGCGTAGCTTATCAAAATTCATTGTTTTGCTGAAAACAATGTAGAGTTCAAAGCGCAAACACATATATTACATCATAAGGATCCTATAATTTGTTGTATTGTAATTAGTGCATGGCCAAGTTTATACACTTAAATCACGCAATATAAAATTACATGCTATATATATGGGCTCTGGCACTTGATCTCTTCGGAGAGATAGCATAAATGCTTAAAGAGAACATAGTTTACAATAACATACCATGAGGCCTTTGAATCATTAAGAGTACCGCGTGCAGAAAATTATCACAACAGTTACCTTATAAACCTCACTTTCTTCTTGCTCCTTAGAAACGTCCCATGTGGATTGCCAAATAATTGAGGGAGATCGATGATCATCATCAAGGAAAAGCTGATTGCACTAAAATAAAATGGCCCAAATTGTTCTTAGGCATATAAATATGATGTGCACCTCAGAAGCACACACAATAAACAAATTATGTGGGAGAGAAAAACATCTAAACAATAAAACCAAATACGAGTGACATAAGATTTTTTACAGAAATGATCTAAAAGTCTTAGGGGCTTCATGCGGCCAGTATGTGGTGTGTTTTTATCTATAATTTACTACATGTGGAACCTTCTTATGTAACTCAACTCACAAGGATTACGTAATATAATTATTAAAAGGTTAGTTTAGTTAAATGAAAACCGGTAAGAAATTATTTGTCCCATTCATAATTTTTACACAGAAGTAAATGTAGATAGATATAGATATAGATATCTAGTCCTATTTCAAATTAAGTTTATGATGGCCTCCGGTAAACCCAAATCTAATCTCCAATATTTCTTACATCCAATCAGCCAAATCAATCTCTATCATTTGTCACATCTTTTTCTGTATCATGTATACACACTTTTATAAATTAAAGGATATGCAATAGATTATGCTTTCAGTGTATATAAAAGCAACAAATATTTTCAAGGTTCTAATATTTTAAAGCATTGAAACATGCACATAAAGAGAACAAGGGAAGCAACAAGTCATGGAGCATACTTTTATCAGTCAAATTCATGGTAATATGAAACTAGAGAACATATGAGGTCTTTAAATCATTACGAGAAACTTAATGTAGAAAATTTTCTCACTGCTAACACTTAACCTATAAACCTCACATTCTTCTCGTTCTTGTTCCTTAGAAGTGTGGGAAATCAATGACCATTGATAATTTACCTTGGCTTATCCAAAATCATTGATTTGTTGATTAAAACGTAGAGTTCAAAGAGCAAACAAACATATTACATCAGAATGATCCTATTATTTGTTGCATTATAATTAGTATATTCCATGGCCAAGTTTATTCACTTGAGTCGCACAAAACAAAGTTACATGCTACATATATGGGCTCTGGCACTTGTTCTATTTGAAGAGATAGCATAAATGCATAAAGAGAACACGTAGAGCAAAACATGGAGCATGCTTTTATAATTCAAATTCATAATAAGATGAAAACAAGAGAACATAGCATGAGGCCTCTGAATCATTAAGAGTACCTGGCTACCTGCATGCAGACAATTATGGTGTTGCATAACACTTACCTTATAAACCTCACATTTGTCTTGTACCTTACAAACATCCTCTGTGTAGATTGCAAAATAAATTGACATGTATGGTTAAAAGAGAACGAGGGAGATTGATGATAATCATCACAAGGAAAAGCTAACTACACTACAATAAAACGGCCCAAATTGTCCATCGCCATATAAATATGATGTGTACCTCAGAAGCACATACAACAAACAAATTATGTGGGAGAGAAAAAAATCTAAATAATAAAACCAAATACGAGTGACATAAGACTTTTTATAAAAATGATCTAAAACTCTTAGGGGCTTCGTGCGATTTTAAAAGTATTTGGCCAGTATCTGGTGTGTTTTTATCCATAATTTCCTACATATGGAACCTTCTTAAGTAATTCAACTCAAAAGGACGACTTAATACAATTATTAAAAGGTTAGTTTAGTCAAATTAAAAACGGTAATAAATTATTTGTCCTCTTCATAAATTTTACATAGAAGTCAATTTTTATAAATTAAAGGATATGCAATAGATTATGCTTTTGGTATATAAGAGCAACAAATATTTTCGATGTTGTAATATTTTAAAGCATTGAAACATACACATAAAGAGAACAAGTGAAGCAACAAGTCATGGAGCATACTCTTATCAGTAAAACTCATGGTACTGTGAAAGTAGAGAACATACGATGAGGTCTTTAAATTATTATGGGAAACTTCATGTAGAAAATTTTGTTATTGCTAACACTTAACCTTTGATGAACCTCACGTTCTTCTCATTCTTGTTCCTTAGCTTATAAAGATTGCCATTGATGACCATTGATAAAGATTACCCTAGCTTATCCAAAGTCATTGACTTGTCGACAACAACGTACAGTTCAAAGAACAAACATATATATTACATCAGAATGATCCTATTATTTGTTGCACTGTAATTAGTATATTCCACAACCAAGTTTATACACTTGAGTAACACAAAATAAAATTACATGTGACATATATGCGCTTTGGCACTTTGTCTATTCAAAGAGATAGCACAAATGGATAAAGAGAACACATAAAGCCATAAGTCATGTGGCATAATTTTATAATTCAAATTCGTAGGAAGATGAAAACAAGAGAACATACCATGAGGGTCTTTCAATCATTAACAGTACTTGTACACAGAAAATTATCGTATTGCATAAAAGTCACCTTATAAACCTCACATTCTTCTTGTTCCTTAGAAACATCCTCTATGTAGATTGCAAAATAAATTGACATGTAGGGTTAAAAGAGAACGAGAGAGATCGATGATGATCATTAAAAGAAAAGCTGACTGCACTACAATAAAATGGCCCAAATTGTACATTAGCATGTAAATATGATGTGTATCTACCTCAAAGCACATACAACATACAAATAATATGGGAGAGAAAAGCATCAAACAATAAAAGCAAATATGAGTGACATAAGGCTTGTTACCGAAATGATCTAAAAATCTAAGGGACTTCGTGCGGCTTTTAAGATATTTGGCCAGTAGCTGGTGCTTTTTTATCCATAATTTAATACATGTGGAACCTTCTTAAGTAACTCAACTCAAAAGGAGACCATTTTTTGAGTGATACAAGAAGAGGTTCACTGTAAGAAGAAAAGAAAACAAACCTAGAAGATAACAAGATTGCTAAATCTATCATAATTGGATGTGAGATACCATTGGAGGACAATTAATAGTGCACTACGTATTGAAGCTTGTTTGGCAAAACTTAACCATTTAAGAGCAGCAATATCAGAAACATCTCCACCCTTTCGTACTAACTCGTAATTATTATTATGGTTAGCAAATTTACCACACAAATGCATGGGTCTAGACCTACGTTTGGGTCAAGTTTCGTAGAATTCTGAGAACGTTCAAAATTTAGCTGTTTTGCACGGTTTTATTAAAGCAAGTTTGTTTCCCTTTTATAGTAACTTGTACTTATTATTACGGTTAGTAAAATTACCATACAAATGCAGGGGTCCAGTGTAGCACCCCCTTCACTACAAGGGCTATATTTACGCTTAACGTCATACTTATAGTAATCCTTGTGTTTATAAATATAAATGCACATAATAATTTAATCCATATGTATACGTAACCCCAACGTCATAACAAGCGTAATCAACCTACAACATCATATATGCACATCAAACACCACAAGTAGTCCATCATAAGTAATCTCCATGCTTACATTCTCTTTATACAACAAAATGTGTTTTGTACTCTAACTGACAAAGAGGAGAAAACAACATACTGGCCCGACCTGCCTGAGTATAGCGCGTAGAACTATTTTTCAACAGTCAGACACCTCAAAGTCTACTCCTAAAACAAAATGTCAGCAGAAGGATGAGCCTGCCACTCAGTAAGTAAATAACTAGCCCTATCTATATATGTATATTAAACACAACCCAAATAAGATAAGTAGGCAACATGCATGGAATACAGTCAATTAAATTCCAACATAATCAGTTGTAGTACACCACACAGCTATCTCATAATAAAATAATCAATTAAACTTCCTTTTTCCTAGTTTGCTTGCCAGAAGGTGATATTGTGTGTTTCCCGTCAACTCAATCTTACTGTTATATAAGTTTAAGTGAATCCCCTTGACAGCCGGCTCATCAATCTCATTTCGCATCATAGCTCTTTTATTTCACATCACACCTCTTTTACATCGCAGCATCGCTCTTTTCATATCACATCTTTTTCATATCGCAACATCGCTCTTTTCATATCATTTCGCCTTATAGACTTTTCAACACATCAAGGGGTATTCATACCACAATTACATTTAATTTCCACCGCTCCCTCATTTCCATATATCACCATTCTTGTAAGCAACTAGTAACGTAAAACAATATATCAACATATTCTCATTTTCAGACATCCACAATCATCAAACAACAAACATAATATTTCAACGTATTTTCTCATTCCACGTACACAATATCGTCAATCAAATCAAATTATTCACCACTCATATATTTTCAAATAAATCAATGTCAACATGAACCACAAATTCATATAGTAGTAATACCACAAATAAATAGGACATATATAGATAATACTAATTATTTACTTACCTCAACTTTAGAACGCTTTTAGCTATCCTATAGGTAGTGGTTTGGTTTTTTCACTCTACCCACGTATCCTATAATGAGTTATACCACATTATCTCCAACACAAACATATAAATATTGCAAACAAACTTTTTTTTTTCAAATTGTTGTTTTATTTTATGATTAAAACCTTCAATTACTCTTTATTTAAAGATTTCAGTTAAGTTGATCAATATATCCTTATTACTTTTCACTCCTACTATTTATAGTCTAAATAGGATATTGGTCCCTCAAAAATCAAAGTATAACAAATTTCATCCCAAATTCTTTTCAACATAAAATAATTAAATGATATGCTATTTTTAGTCTGGATAAATTTTAATAAGTATGTAAATTGTTAGCATAAAATTAATAATAAATTAATATGTTTTCTTTTTTGTTAAGAATTTACTTGTCAACATTTTTCCTTGCTCCATTATATAAGTGTTTTTGAATATATATTAGCCATCATGGCATGTCATTTTTGCTTGCGCATAATACATAAACTTTTACATTTGAAAGTATATTATAAATGTATATATAAAATATATTAATTGGACAATTGAGTTAATATAAATTTGAAAAGTTTAATAAATTAGTTATTTTATTAGTTGAAAATTTGAAGGATATTTTTAAAATTATAAAAAATTGATGCAACGGTATCAAAACTGTCCCTTTCTTGTCTACCCTATTTTCTCTATATAGTACAAATTTATGTATTATAAATAATATTTATATTATTGATATGATGTTTACTAGCATCAACGTGCTTGTTTATTCTTATAATATAAAGTAAATGACTACATTATTTAATTAGTTTCTCACGTGGAATAAAATTTTGTGGGTCAAAATTGATATATTTGATTGCATAAGGAATTTTTTTTAAAATGATTTTTTATTTAAAATTTTATATTTTGAAGTATTCTTTCACATTTATTTCTAATATGAATAATGGTTAAATAATATTATTTGTCCCATAATTTAGGGTCTTTTTATTTTTTATTTTATTAGTTATTGAATTCTCACTGTTGTTTCCATAATTTCTAAACACTTTTGGACCCATATCACCTTCCGTTAGACATTTTAACAAAAAATGAGCATGTGACATTATGGCCTTTATAATTTTGGTTCTATATTTGATTATAAAATTCTCACTTTTTGATCCATATAGTTTAATTAGTTTGATGTTGAATAAATTTTGTATTACATTTGTTAAAATTTTTACGTTGGAGGAGCCAAAGTACTAAAGTAGTGTATACACCAATACGGCGGAAATGAATTTATTCTTTTATTAAGACATAAGGTTATTTTTGTCTATTTAAGCTGAATTTTAAAATATTCTATAAAATTTTAAAAATATTCTCTAAGATATATAGCTATAATTAATTACATAAATTTTTTGAAAGAAATTAGAATTAGTTATATGTTATGTGGTAAGAATGTAGAAATGCATTACAACCGAGAGAATATAGCATGTCAAAATTTTAAAGTACTAGATTGCATGCCATAAATCATAGATAACATAATGAGAATTATGGGTGAAAACTTGATATATTCTTATTTATCGGGATCTGTACAATTTGATAAACTGATCTAATTGTGTCGAAATAGAAATTTTGAACATTAAATCAAAATTTCTTATACAAACTGGATAAAATTTTATCCTCTATTCAGTTTGAGGCTTTTTAAAATTTTAATTTTCAATTCATTTTGGTTTTCAGTACCGAACTAAACTGAACACTAATTCTTTTATACCTAATACATTGAACTATGAATTTATATTTTTCTTGTTTATCAAAATTTGCTTAACATACATTAAATTGAGTTTGACAAAAAAATTGATAAATTATCAAATCAAATAATTTGATTCAATATACAAACATTTTATACCAAATTTCTTCTATTGTACTGAATGTAGACGCGTTCCTACCTATCAATTTAAGGACTAGCTACAAGTATCTTCTCATTTTAGACTAAAAGAGGACTTCAGGGAAAGAAAGGAAAAGAGAAGACATTTGAAAGAAGTGCTAGAAATTGAAAACGGGTTTCATGCGATAGAGTAAATTTAGATGTTTTGCACGATTTTATTAAATCAAGTTTATTTTCCTTTTATACTAACTTGTAGTTATTATTACACTTAGCAAATTTACCATACAAATGCATGGGTCTAGACCTACGTTTGGGTCAAGTTTCATGGAATTCTGAGAACATTCAAAATTTAGTTGTTTTGCACGGTTTTATTAAAACAAGTTTGTTTCCCTTTTATACAAACTTGTATTTATTATTACGTTTAGCAAATTTACCACACAAATGCATGCGTATAGACCTACGTTTGGGTCAGGTTTTGAGGAATTCTGAGAACGTTCAAAATTTAGCTGTTTTGCATGATTTTTCTAAAACAAGTTTGTTTCCCTTTTATACTAATTTGTAATTTTTATTACGCTTAGCAAATTTACTACACAAATGCATGGGTCTAGACCTACGTTCGGGTCAAATTTCGTGGAATTCTGAGAACGTTCAAAATTTAGTTGTTTCGCACGGTTTTATAAAAGCAAGTTTGTTTCCCTTTTATACCAACTTGTAGTTATTATTACGTTTAGAAAATTTACTATACAAATGCATGGGTCTAGACCTACGTTTGGGTCAAGTTTTAAGAAATTCTGAGAACGTTCAAAATTTAGTTGTATGGTACTGTTTTATTAAAACAAATATGTTTCCCTTTTATACTAATTTGTAGTTATTATTACGCTTAGCAAATTTAACACACAAAGGCATGGGTCTAGACTTACGTTTGGTCAAATTTCGTGGAATTTTGAGAACGTTCAACATTTAGCTGTTTTGCACGATTTTATTAAATCAAGTTTATTTCCCTTTTACACTAACTTGTCAAGAAATTCTGATAACGTTCAAAATATAGTTGTTTGATACTGTTTTATTAAAATAAATATGTTTCTCTTTTATACTAATTTGTAGTTATTATTACGCTTAGCAAATTTACCACACAAATGCATAGGTCTAGACCTACGTTTGGTCAAGTTTCGCGGAATTCTGAGAACTTTCAAAATTTAGATGTTTTGCACGATTTTATTAGATCAAGTTTATTTTCCTTTTATACTAACTTGTAGTTATTATTACACTTAGCAAATTTACCACACAAATGCATGGGTCTAGACCTACGTTTGGCTCAAGTTTCGTGGAATTCTGGGAACGTTCAAAATTTAGCTGTTGTGCATGGTGTTATTAAAGCAAGTTTTTTTCCTTTTTATACTAACTTGTAGTTATTATTATGCTTAGCAAATTTACCACACAAATGCATGGGTTTAGACGTACGTTTAGGTCAAGTTTCGTGGAATTCTGAGAACGTTCAAAATTTAGCTGTTTTGCACGGTTTTATTAAAGCAAGTTTATTTCCTATTTATACTAACTTGTAGTTATTAATACGATGAGCAAATTTACTACACAAATGCATGGGTCTAGACCTAAGTTTGGGTCAGGTTTCGTGGAATGCTGAAAATTTTCAAAATTTAGCTGTTTTCCACGGTTTTATTAAATCATATTGGTTTCCCTTTTATACTAATTTGTAGTTATTATTATGCTTAGCAAATTTACCAAACAAATGCATGTCTAGACCTACTTTTGGGTTAAGTTTCGTGGAATTATGAGAACGTTCAAAATTTAGTTGTTTTGCACAGTTTTATGAAAGCAAGTTTGTTTCCTTTTATACTAACTTGTAGTTATTCTTACGCTTAACAAATTTACCACACCAAAACAAGAGTTTTAAGCTACGGTTGGGTCAAACTTCGTGGAATTTATTACAGCAAGTTTGTTTCACTTCCATGCTAACTTGTAGTTATTATTATGCTTAGTAAATTTATCACACAAATGCATGGGTCTAGACCTACGTTCGGGTCAAATTTCGTGCAATTTTGAGAACGTTCAAAATTTAGCTATTTTGCACGATTTTATTAAGAAAAATTTGCTTCCCTTTCATACTAAATTGTATTCATTATTACACTAAATTTTACCACACAAATGCAAGGGTCTAGACCTACGATCGGGTCAAGTTTCGTGGACTTCTGAGAACGTTCAAAATTTACCTATTTGATACTGTTTTATTAAAACAATTTTGTTTCTCTTTTATACTAACTTGTAGTTATTATTATACTTAAAAAATTTTACGATACAAATGCATGTGTCCAGGCGATTGAGTCAAGTTTTGTGGAATTCTGAAAATGTTCAGAATTTAGCTATTTTGCACGATTTTATTAAAGCAAGTTTGTTTTCCTTTTATACTAACTTGTAGTTATTATTACGCTTAACAAATTTACGAAACAAACGCATGGGTCTAGACCTACGTTTAGGTCAAGTTTTGTGGAATTCTGAGAACGTTCAAAATTTAGTTGTTATGCACGGTTTTATTAAAGCAAGTTTGTTTTCCTTTTATACTAACTTATACTTATTATTACGCTTAGCAAATTTACCACACAAATGCATGGGTCTAGACCTACGTTTGGATCCAGTTTCGTGAAATTCTGATAACGTTCAAAATTTAGCTGTTTTGCACGTTTTTTTAGAACAAGTTTGTTTCCCTTTTATACTAACTTGTACGTATTATTACGCTTAGCATATTAACCAGACAAATGCATAGGTATAGACCTACATTCGGGTCAAGTTTCGTAGAATTCTGTGAACATTCAAAATTTAGCTGTTTTGCACGGTTTTGTTAAGTAAAGTTTGTTTTTCATTCATACTAACTTGTATTTATTATTACGCTAAACAAATTTACCACACAAATGCATGGGTATAGACCTGCGTTTGGGTCAAGTTTCATGGAATTCTGAGAACGTTCAAAATTTAGTTGTTTGGTATTGTTTTATTAAAATAAGTTTTTTTCCCTTTTTATATCAATTTGTAGTTATTATTAAGCTTAGCAAATTTACCACACAAATGCATGGGTCTAGACCTACATTTGGGTCAAGTTTCGTGAAATTCTGAGAACGTTCAAAATTTAATTATTTTGCACGATTTATTGAAGCAAATTTGTTTCCCTTTTATACTAACTTGTAGTTATTACTACGCTTAGCAAATTTACCACACAAATGCATGGGTCTAGACTTACCTTTGGGTCAAGTTTCGTTTAATTCTGATAACGTTTAAAATTTAGCTATTTTGCATGGTTTTATTAAAGAAAGTTTGTTTTATTTTCAAACTAACTTACAGTTATTATTACGCTTAGCAAATTTACTACACAAATGCATGGGTCTAGACCTACGTTTGGATGAAGTTTCGTGGGATTCTGAGAACATTCAAATTTAGTTGTTTTGCACGGTTTATTAAAACAAGTTTTTTTCCCTTTTATGTTAAGTTGTAGTTATTATTACACTTAACAAATTTACCACACAAATGTATGGGTCTAGACCTACATTTGGGTCAAGTTTCGTGGATATATGAGAACGTTCAAAATTTAGTTGTTATACACGGTTTTATTAAAACAAGTTTGTCTTCCTTTTATACTAACTTGTACTTATTATTACGCTTAGCAAATTTACCGCACAAATGCATGCGTATAGACCTACGTTTGAGTCAAGTTTTGTGGAATTCTGATAACGTTCAAAATTTAGCTATTTTGCACGGTTTTATTAAAGCAACTTTGTTTCCCTTTTATACTAATTTGTAGTTTTTATTACGTTTGGCAAATTTACCACACAAATGCATGGGTTTAGACCTACGATTTGGTTTTTCCTTTTATTTCTTCTTTAATCTGTTACTGACTTAAGCATCGGAGTGCTAACCCATATTTTGCAAAGTTAGTCTTTCGATAATCTTAGGATTTTGTTGAAGATCCTTTGACCCTTGTGGTATGGCCAACTTTCTGGTATGCATCACTGGCACCGTGTATGGGAATCACTTGAGCTTTGGCATGAGAAATGGCAAATTGCAACGGAGAGGTTTCTATACACATTGGGGCAAATTTCACTTACCCTATCTTTGGGCATGGAGCCCACCAAAAGAACTAGGATAGTTCACTTTCTAGTTGTGGATATGCCATCAGCATACAACGTGATCTTATGACAACTTGCTCTGAACACTTTCCAGGCTGTTATCTCTACATACCATATGGAGTTGAAATTTCCTATTTGAGACAAAGTAGGAGAGGTCAAAGACAATCAATACACAATGCAAAAGTGCTATGAGGAGGCAATAAAGAGTAGCAACAGCAATATGGAAGTGGACCCTCCTCGCAAGGAAAGCAGTATGGATGTTACCCAGTAGGACAGTCAAAAGGGTGCCTTCCTCGCTCGTGTCCAGCCGACGGAAGAGTTACTAAGCATCCAACTGGTACTTGGAGAGTTAGATAGAATTCCAGGATTGGTTTTCAACTGAGTCCTACACTAGCAAGACAATTAACCATTTTCTTATAGCAGAATGTTGATGTCTTTGCTTGGACAGCTAAGCTTGTAGGGATTAGCGATGCATAGTCTGAATATAGATCCGGATTTCCCCCCTGTAAAGCAGAAGAAGAGGCATTTTGGGCCTGAGAAATATAAAATCATATAAGAAAAGGTAAGTAAGTTGTTATCAGTAAGGTATATAAAGGAGATCCAGTTTCCAAAATGGTTATCCAACATGGTTCTAGTACCCAAATCAGGTAACAAGTGGTGTATGTGTGTTGACTTTCGTGACGTTAACAAAACATGCCCCAAACATTTCTATCCTATACCTCGTATAAACCAGCTGGTGGATTCCACCTCTAGCTATAAATTATTGAGTTTAATAGATTCTTCACAGGGTATCACCAAATAATGTTGAATCCCGATGATCAGAAAGCGTGTTAGCTTCATTACGTCAAGGGGAACCTATTGCTATGTTGTTATGCCTTTTGGATTAAACAATGCAGGGGCTACGTATCAATGCCTAGTGGATCGCATGTTTCAAGGACAGCTGGGACGCAACATGGAGGTGTACGTTGATGACATGCTGATAAAGAGCCTACAGATGGACCAACACCTTGTTGATCTAGCGAAGACATTAGATACATAAAGAAAACATCACATGAAAGTCAATCCGGCCAAGCGCGTCTTTGGAGTAAAAAGTGGCAAGTTCTTAGGATATATGGTTATAGAGAAGGGGATAAAAGTCAATCCCGAGAAAATTCGAGCTATCCAAGAGATGAAACCTCCTGCTAACCTCAATGACGTGCAGCGAGGCGCATAACAGCTTTTAGCAAATTCATATCCCGGTCACCAAACCCAGTTTACCAATAATCAAGGCCTTGACGAAGACTAAGAACTTTAGTGGTGTAGGCTATGTCTTAATACGCATCTTGCCAACATGCAATCTGTTGAAAACACCATGATAATATGCAGCTTATACATTACTAGCGCGTGACTTCCTTAAGTGATCTTAGCCATTCAAGTTTGCTTGGTTGAAGAGACTTTATATTTATTCAAAAGGAAGTGATCTCAACAAGCATATATCCAGGATTTGACTTCTTTATTATGATCTATCTTATAGAAAAATATGTTTTCCTGACTAACAACAGAAACACTTAGGATATACCTTCCTTTTCCATAGGGATAATTCTCTAAACAGAAGGAAAATAACTCCACCTACTCTTCTTTTGGACTGCACTAATTGTTGCAGGAATCTTAAACAAAGCACCAACACGTGACAAAGAGAAATCATGAAAATTGCATAGATCAATAAAGCAAGGAAAGAAATAAGAGTTCAAAATCATCCAGAGCCCACAAGCGGGCATTTTCATAAAACCTCATGCAGGAGGAGGTAATAATGTTTGTGTCAAAAACAGAAAAATAAATTTTACTTAGCAGCAAGAGGGGCACTATCGCCATCAGCAGGGGACCACTTTCAAAGGAAAACCATTTTCCACCACGGGATCCTCTGGATCTGTTGGGGCTTCACCTTCAAAAGGAACGTGGAGCAAGCTATCTGGCAATTCTTGGGCCACTTCGTCATTAGGCTCAGGAGCATCCGCAAGTCCTGCATGGATCTCCAAGAAATCGGTAGAAGCAATTAATGAAAAATAACCAACATCAACAAATTGGGAGGCACAGGTCCAATATCCATGATAATAATATTTCAAGGCACTATCTGCGAGGAGGTGCTGAAACTCCTCGGACTTCTTGAAGTCTGCGAGCCAGTCAGCCGATAGCTCCTCAAACGTTTGCTTCTTCCTTAGTAGAATGGTAATCCTGAAGCTTTAATGTCACATGCTCCAAGCTATCATGAAGGCCGACACTTAAGATCTCAAATGAGCAATGCTAGCCTCATATTTGACTCTTTCTCATGCATGTCTCTCTCCAGTTCCTCCATCTTCCTTTTGGCCTTTTCTACAGCAGGTCCTCCACGCTCCAACAAGTCTCTAATTAGCAAGACAATCTGCAAACATGTTAAGTAAATCTCTTAGGTTAAGCACATATTAGGATTAAAGCTCTCATACTCCTTACCTTGCTAGCGTATGAAGCCAATAAGTTCATTCCATGATCGTGAGGAAGGATTCCCAGAAAACTCCTATCTAGATGAGCCAGAATTCCCTTCACAAAGTTGGCAACTCAGCTACTCTCACCCTCCTCTTTCAGCAAGGATGGAGCCTTATTTAAACTAAGCTTTTCTCTGTATATCTGTACTAATGAAGGGCGAGGACTGCTAGCACAGGTGGAGGCTTAAGAGCAGGTTGAGCCAAGGAACCAGAAGAAGCTTTGATTTTCTTGACAGGAGACAACATGGGCTCCATCTGACATTTCCCTTTAGAATCACTAGTAGAGGCCGAGCTGGCAAGATTCAAGGAGGGGCTATTAGCTAGCGGATGTTTCAAGGAGGAGCTGGCCCTAGGATTCTTTCCCTCGCACAAAGCCTTATCCTGCAACAGCTTGTTGAACAAATTGACTTAAGAAATACAGGTTTGTTAGCACAATTTCTTTACACATTTAAATCAAAACTAGGAAACAAAATATACAAGGAGGATATAGCGGCTTTCCCCGCAAGGAGGCTCTCGTCCCTCTCTCTGGTTGTCCACCCCTTGAGTCGGCAACATTTTCTCTTGATCATGCATGGGTGGTGACCTTGCAGGTACGGTTTTAGGAACGTAGACAGAGACCGGTGGTTTAGCTGGGTTGGACGGCTTGGTGAACGCACAAACCTTTGTCGTGTGTCCTAACGTCATACAACTTGTACATTTAGGAGGTAGCCACTCATATTCAACATCAATTTTGCATGGTATTTCTCCTCCTTCCTCGTTAGGAATCATAACGATAATATGCCTTGGTAATTTAGAACTCACATCGAACATCACGCATACACGAGCGAAATCCAATCTCGTGCATGCTCTTGTAATCGCATCCGGGTATAGGGGTCTGCCAATTCTACTGGCCACCGTGCTCAGGCCTTCCTCCATCCACAATTCTACCGGCAAATGTCTCAATTTTATCCAAGCTGGGACCTGTGTATGTTTTAATTTTCGCAGCATCATTCCCGGTTCCCACTGTTGCAGCACAATTGGTTGCCCTTGGAACAACCACGGTCCCCCTCCGATTGCTTCTTCCATATATGCCACTTTCTTGAATTGAAGAAGTAGAATCCGTTCGTGGTGGCCTTAACATCACGTAAGCCAGGCCAGACGGACATGGCATATTCTTGGACATGATAAAAGTATGGTCTCTTTCCCAGAAAGTAACCGACCGCAGTAGTTTTCCACCTACTAGCTCCGTTTCGAATAGATTCAATAGTAGGTCTAGTAACTATTTCCCCATTTTGTATAGTAGGGGGGATATATGAGAACGTCTTACAGGAGGAGTTGTTGAAACCGTCAACAATTTTATCATCCGCGGCTGGAATTAGGCATGACTGCAATGGGATGTTCCCTATAAATAAGCCGGTATGTGTAGAGTTAGTCTCATATGTTCTTTGTTGTCCAAATCCAACAGTATCATTACTATTGACCGTGTCTACATCTTTATCTTTGTCCTTTTCCCCATCCACATCAACGTTGACCGCGTCTGTGTTGACCAATTCACCATTGACCAAGTCATCATTGACCAAGTCCTGTTCCACGATTTCCACGTTGACCGCGTCTTTATTGACAAGTCAATTTTGATCGGGTCATTATTGACCAAGTCACTGTTGACCAAGTAATTATTAACCAAGTCTTATTCCACGTTTTCCATGGTGACCGCATTATTATGGACCAAGTCGTTATTGACCAAGTCCAGTGCCCCGTCTTCAGCCATCTCTACAGTCCGATTTTCTGATGCCATGTAACCAGTGTTTGACACATACTCAGCTACTAACCGCCCCACATCCGTGGACGGTGGTTGGCTTCTATCTACCGCTGGCTCAAGCGGTTTCGGATCTGGTGTTTCCGTCTTCTCAACTCGCCTGAACAGTGGACAAATATCCCTTACAGGCAGCCTCAATATTCTGGGCAAAAACGACGTGGTAATCGCCTCCCTAGATGGCGAAAAGCATCACGTTGTTGCTTCTTCCCCAAAACGCTCCGTCCACTTATTGTTTAGTTCACGCAATGCACCCAAAGCTTGTTTATCGCCAGCATCTAGCACCGTATGGGCAAGTTTTGAGAACTCAGGCATGTTGAAGGAGATCGATCCATGTTCGCCATGAGAGCCACTTGATTTTGCGCTTGCAAACCCTAGGGTAGGGCGGCGCCTCAAGTTACTGCCAAAATCGCCGGTGGCCATCTTTTGGAGACGTTCAACCATCATGTTCAACGTATCCATCGTCTGAACGCCCTCCTCATCACATCCTTCATCCACGCCATCGTCTCCACCATCTCCGTCCGTCGAATTAGAGCCTAGGGGTTGTGTGTGTGTAATTCGTGGTCTGCTAGTGTGTGAATTCGGAGAGAGAGAATTGTAAGGGTCCATAGGCGAGAGTGTTTTTTGTTTTGCACTATTTTCCATGGTTTTATTAAAAGATGTTTGTTTTCCTTTTATACTAACTTGTAGTTATTATTACGCTTAGCAAATTTACAACATAAATGCTTGGGTTTAGACTAACGTTCGGGACAAGTTTCGTTGAATTTTGAGAACGTTCAAAATATCGTTGTTTTGCATTGTTTTATTAAAACAAGTTTGTTTCCCTTATATACTAACTTGTAGGTATTATTACGCTTAGGAAATTTACCACACAAATTCTTGGGTCTAGACCTACGATTGGGTCAAGTTCCGTCGAATTATGAGAACGTTCAAAAGTTACTTGTTTTGCACGGTTTTATTAAAATAAGTTTGTTTCCCTTTTATACTAACTTGTAGTTATTATTATGCTTAGCAAATGTATAACACAAATGCTTGGGTCTAGATCCGCGTTTGGGTCAAGTTTCATCGAATTCTAAAAACGTTCAAAAGGTAGCTATTTTGCACGTTTTATTAAAACAAGATTGTTTCCTTTTTTATACTAACTTGTAGTTATTATTACGCTAAGCAAATTTACTATACAAATGCTTGGGTCTAGACCAACGTTTGGGACAGGTTTTGTCGAATTCTGAGAACGTTCAAAATTTAACTGTTTTGCATGGTTTTATTAAAGCAAGTTTGTTTCCCTTTTATACTAACTTGCAGTTATTATTACGCTTAGCAAATGTATAACACAAATTCTTGGGTCTAGACCTACGTTTGGGTCAAGTTTCGTCAAATTCTGAGAATGCTCAAAATTTAGCTGTTTTGCACGGTTTTATTAAAACAAGTTTGTTTCCCTTTTATACTAACTTGTAGTTATTATTACGCTTAGCAAATTTACAACACAAATGCTTTGGTCTAGACCAACGTTAGGGTCAAGCTTCGTCGAATTCTGAGAACATTCAAAATTTAGCTGTTTTGCACGATTTTATTTTATTACGCTTCGCAAATTTACAACACAAATGCTTGTGTCTAAACTTACGACTGGGTCAAGTTTCGTCGAATTCTGAGAACGTTCAGAAGTTAGCTGTTTTGCACGGTTTATTAAAACATGTTTGTTTCCCTTTTATACGAACTTGTAGTTATTATTACGCTTAGCAAATGTATAACACAAATGCTTGGGTCTAGATCTACGTTTGGGTCAAGTTTCGTTGAATTCTGATAACGTTCAAAATTTAGTTGTTTTGCACGATTTTATTAAAGCAAGTTTGTTTCCCTTCTAGGGAATTTTTGATATTTTATTATATCAAGGGGTCAAAATTGATTTAACCCTATATTTTTATTTTTATAAGTGTAAAATTAAAATTTTATCAATATTTTTGGACAATTCCTAATCGATTAAGTGTGAAAGTTTGAATGGTGTGTGTAATTTTAGAACTATTTGGAAGAAAGTGTAATTTCTCATTTGTTTTAAATTAATGTTTCTTATTATTATGTGGTTAATTACTATGTATTTATTAGACATAGGGGGTTCACAACAAGCCAAAACCAAAGCATAGTTCCAAACAAAAAAAATGGACTCTCAATTTTCTCTCTTCTCTCTCACACACTAGCACACCAAAAAAATCACACACATGCAATCCTCAAACCCTATCTTTTCTCTCTCCGGCCAGCGACGGAGAGGACGCCGGTGACGATGAAACTGACGGTGGAGTTGGGGCTGACGTTGATGGGCAAAACAGGACGGCTGCCATGGAAGAGTTTGGAGGCAAATCGTATTTTTCCGCCAAGGAAGATGAAGAGACGAACGGCAATTTGGAGGTGGAAACCGGCGAGATTCATAACCATTCACACTCGCATGGATTTGGGGAAGGTAAGGGAGGAATTCTGGCCGGAAAAGAAGTGGATTTACATACTGGTTCTTCATCCTTAGGATTAGGGTTTCGCGCCGCCGTAGAATATGAACCGACGCTTGGGGAAGATGAAACGACTCTGGTTATTTTAGCCATGGAAGACGATGATGTTAGGGTTTCTAATAATAGAGAAGATGGATCATTACCCATAAAAGCAATCTTGGCCACGAATATGGAGAATACGGTGCGCCGGCCAAAATTAGGGTTTGGCGGCGCACGTTCACAAAGCAATAATGACAGACATCAAAGGGGCATGTTCAACATGATAGAGTTTATTCGCCTTGCCCATTCTGTAATCGACGAAGGAGATACTGAATCAATGGCAGCACTTAGTGAGTTGAAATCCAAATGGGAATCAAGATTTGGGAAGGAGGCAGTTACGCGATGTTTTGCGATAACGGCACCAGTCCTTCCTAAGCCTAGGCGCCAGGTATGGCGAAACTTACTGCCATCGTCGTTGTCGGTTACAAATTCGATGGAAAACATAACAGGAACAAAGGTTGATAATCAGCCGTCGTGCAGCAGCATTTCTGGCAAGATAGGTGAACGGATCTTGACGGAAACGATGGGTAAAGACAGTGGGTCTGTTGTTGGCACCTTTCTGACCAATCTGACGATTTTCTGGCCGACGAATACATTGAACAATGTGCTGCCGGAGAGAACTGAGAAGACGCTGGAATTTGCTGACGTGGAGCATGACACAGCAGCTGATGCGGACGCTGACATCACTACTGACATGGGGCATGACACAGCTGCTGACACAGACGTTGACATCACTACTGACGTGGGGCATGACACAACTGCTGACACAGACGTTGACATCACTACTAACCTATGTGATGATATAAGTAATGACATAAGTGCTGATGCAACTGCTGATGTAATGCATGACATAAGCAATGCTATGGACAAAATTAGCACTCTTCCTACACAAGAACGCTCTTTTCCCACGAGTTTGTTTGTGGGTAATATTCCGTTGAATACACACTCCAATATGAGCATTGATGACAAAATTGCTGATGCTTTCAATAATTCATCTCGGAAGACAATTTCATACATACCTCCAATAATACAAAATGGTGAAGTGGTGGTGAGACCTACCATGGAAACTATTCGCAATGGATCTACAAAATGGAAAACCACAGCGGTTGGTTATTTTCTTGGGAAACGCCTGTATTTTTATCATGTTAAAGACTTTGCCAACTCCGTTTGGCCGGGATTGCGGGAGGTAAAGGCTACAACGAATGGTTTTTTCTTCTTCTAGTTCAAAACTATTGCATATATGGAGGAAGCAATTGAAGGAGGACCGTGGTTGTTTCAAGGACAACCAATTGTGATGCAGAAATGGGAGCCAGGGATGGTGATGAGGAAATTAAAACATACACAGGTCCCTGTTTGGATAAAATTGAGACACTTACCGGTAGAATTATGGATTGAGGAGGGCTTCAGTATAGTGGCCAGTGGTATTGGCAAACCCCTATATCCAGATGCGATTACAAAGGCATGCACGAGATTGGACTTCGCTCGTGTATGCGTGATGTTGGATGTGAGCTCAAAATTACCTAAACATATTATCATTATGACGCCAGACGAGGAAGGGGGAGAAACACTGCGCAAAATTGACGTGGAATATGAGTGGATACCTCCCAAATGTACAAATTGTATGACATTAGGGCACTCGGTTAAGGACTGTGCACTCAATAAACCATCCAAACCAATTATACCACCGGTGACTGTTTACGTTCCTAAACCAGGAGTTGTGAGGCCGCCACCAGTGCCTGACCAGGAGACAATACTACCAGAACGAGAGATGGATAAGCAGAGAGATGGCCGTGAACCTCCTCGTGGTGGTCGCGAAAGGCCGAGTCGAAAGGGTAAGGGTAAGGAAATTGTCGTATATAATACGTTTGATGCTCTACACTTACTTGATGATGCAGATGAGATGTCACGGGGTCCTAATCAAAGCAGCCCCGTTCTTGGTGACCCATGTTGAATGCAGTAATATGGAATATTCGTGGCCTGAACAAAAGAGACCATCAACTAGCAGTGACGGATATCATTGCTGTGTTCAGGTTACAATTCCTTGGTCTTCTTGAAACTCGTGTTCGTATTAATAATGTAGCTGCTATTCAATCTTTCTTATTACCCAATTGGAAATGGTTTGTGGATTATGGAATGGTTGGTAATCGGCTTTGGATTGCGTGGGATGATAACTTTATTGATGTTGATGTTGTTGAATATGGTACGCAATTCATCCATTGCCTTGTTTATATACGGTCACTACGTGAGTCAATTGCCATTATTGTGATTTATGGAGCTACGGAGGTGGCAGACAGGAGGGAGTTATGGGGTTCCCTAATGACTATTGCCATGCAGACTGTTGATATCCCGTGGCTTATTGGAGGGGATTTCAATGTGGTACGAGATCTTAGTGAAATATGTGGAGCATCGGGAGACATTCGAATGGCAATGGAAGAGTTTAATGACTGCATTCAGAATGCAGGTTTACTACCATCACCCATGCAGGGAGAATGGTATACGTGGCATAACTGCAGTGCAAGTCCACAGAGTCTTTGGAAAAGGTTGGATCGAATGATGATTAATGATAGATGGATGGCTCGATTCCAACATCTTTTTACACTAGCCTCACCCCACGTACCTCAGATCACTCACCGTTGATCTATACGGGGATAGTCAACAACAATATGGAGGTATGTTTCGATTCGATAATTACCTCACCTCATCACCAGCGTTTATTCCCAGTGTGCAGCAGGTTTGGCAACATAACATTATTGGGGTGCCTATGTATGCGGTAACAAGAAAACTCAAAGCACTTAAATCAGTGTTTAGAGAGGAGAAGAGGAATAAGGGAGGCTTATCACATAATGTCCAGCTGGCTAAAGGGTTTCTTGAGATGGCGCAACTGCTTGTCAGTTCTAACAGACAGGATGAATTATTCTTGCAGCTAGAACATTGTTGCCGATTCATACTAGCCAAAGCAGCCAAACTTGAACAAAGTATGCTCCAACAGCGAGCAAAAATGCAGTGGATGAAGGGGGTGACCAGCGCTCCCAGGTATTCTTTCGTAAGATTACTCAACGGAGATCGGCGCGGAGAATCTTACAAATCAATGATGATCATGGAGCCACTCACATAGAACCACAAGCAGTAGTCGATGAGTTTGTCATGTACTATCAAAACCTACTTGGTGGGGAAAGAAGGAGAGACGTGATGGATCTGCGGTTCCTTCGACCATGGGTGAGACATCTATTGAATGAAGAGGACGTTAGCTCTTTACTCTTGCCATTCACACCAGCAGATGCCAAGCAGGCAGTTTTTGACATTGCTGAGGATAAGGCACCGGGGCCAAACGAGTATTCATCGGGCTTTTTCAAAGCTGCATGGCCTATAGTAGGGCAGGAAGTGACGTCGGCAGTGTTGGATTTCTTTACTACGGGATGAATTCTGAAGCAGATAAATACTACACTTCTGGCTCTTATACCCAAGGTACACTCTCCTATGTCCGTTGGTGATTTTCGTCCTATATCTTACTGTAATATGTTATATAAGATTATCGCCAAACTCATTGTCCAACGGTTGAGTGTGATATTGGACAAACTAATTAGTCCGTGCCAAGCGACATTTGTGCCCGGTCGAAGCATTGGAGACAATATTATGTTGGCGTAGGAGCTATTTACAGGCTACAACCAGGCCCGTCTACCATCCTGATGTGCCTTAAAAGTGGACATTCGGAAGGCATACGACACGGTGGAGTGGGACTTTATGATAGCGGTGATGGAGTTATTTGGGTTCCCTCTAATTTCGTGAAGTGGATTGAGGTGTGTGTTACTACAACTTCATTTTCTGTTGGGCTGAATGGGAAACCTCATGGTTTCTTTAAGGGGGCCAGAAGGCTTCGACAAGGAGATCCTCTTTCGCCATACTTGTTCGTGCTTGTAATGGAAGTACTACACTTGGGTATACTACAGTTGATTAATCAGGATGAATTATTTTCCTTCCACTGGAAATGTGATACATCCAGGGTTTTTCAGTTGGGCTTTGCTAATGACTTGTTGTTATTCTGTCATGCTGATATGGACTCTATTGGAGTCATTAACACAGGATTGGATTGATTTGCTATATGGTCGGGGCTCAGGCTGAACGTGCAGCAAAGCCATCTTACTATCTCACGTTCAGCCCAAGGATTGCGCAAGGAGATGCTGACAACACTCGGGTTTCAGGAGGGTGTCTTACCGATAAGGTATTTGGGGCTACATCTCTTATCATCTCGCTTAACAATTGTTGATTGTCGTCCATTATTGGTAAAAATTGATAAGCGTATTGCTGGTTGGGAGGGTATTGCACTGTCTTATGCTGGCAGGGTACAAATTATTAAATCTGTACTCATGTCGCTGAGTTTATATTGGGCATCGGCGTTCATACTGCCAAAGAAAGTTACAAACGAAATTGAGAAGAGGCTGCGAATTTTCTTGTGGAAAGGGATATCAACCAGTGGTTATACCAAGGTTGCGTGGAAAGACCTGTGTCGGTAGAAGGATGAGGGAGGCCTAGGATTCAAGGATATTACTATCTAGAATCGTGCATTAATGGCTAAGAAAGTATGTGATATCATCAGGTGCGATAGGACCTTGATATGGGTTGAGTGGCTCTACTAGGGTCGTTTACGAGATACTTCCATCTGAACGATTAGAGAGCATGGAGGATCATGGGTATGGCGAAAAATCCTCCGTTTACGGATCTTCCTCCGATTTATGGTGGATTATCAAATAGGAGATGTGAGGAGATTCTACTTGTGGCAGGACCCATGACATCATCTGGGACCCCTTAGTGACAGATTCCCACGTGGACCGAGGTTACTTGGATTAGAGGAGTCAACTAAACTTAGTCTGGTGATTAGTGGAGGAGAGTAACATTGGCCCTCTATCACAGATTTTGAGTGTTTGAAAATCACACATGTACTGCCCACTATCCATGGAGGGGAGGACCGCATTATTTGGAGGTTCAATCATGGGCTTCCTACAGTTCACGCTCTTTACAGGCTTTTTGATCCACCTGGACAGAAAGTAGACTGGTCCTCACTACTTTCGGGATCCCTCAAGGTTCCACGTCACTTATTCATCCTATGGCTTGCTATTCTTGGCAAGTTGGCTACGACGGATAAACCATGGCTAGCCCACCTTGGCCCGTGTATTCTATGCAGCGAGGGAGCAACGGAGACACGTGGCCACTTATTTTTTCAATGTAGATTTAGTCGACAGTGTCTCATAGAAATTCGAAAAATAGTACGATTCTCGTGGCCCAATAGAGACTGGAGGACGGATATTACATGGGCGTCCTGGAAATGGAGGGGTAAGCACACTATTAACATGTCTTACCGAGCGCTATTAGCATCATGTGTTTACCACATTTGGAAGAAGAGGAATTTGAGACGATTCGAGCAAACCGAAAGGACACCCAGCACCATGGCAGTAGTAATTATTGAGGACATCAGGCAGCGGATACATAGCATTACTTTACCTAGTTTAGTCAGTACACGAGCTTATTTAGACTTTGGCGTATCCCTTGGCCTGTCGGGGGAGACACCAGCTAATAACCACCATGTTGTACTGTACTATTATTTTATTAATGAAACTTACATTTATCCAAAAAAAATAGACATAGGGGTTTTTTGCCTATTTTCAAATCAAAAGGGAGACTTTTGCTGAGTTTTTAAATTACATGGGGGTTTTATGCAATTTGGCCCAAATAATTACCTGTCTTTCCTTGAGATTTGATATAATTACACGTAGATCTCCTGTGGTTTGGAAATTTACATTTAGTACTCATGAGGTTTACTTTCGTCTAATAAATTTACCCATTTGTCACTTAAAATTCATAAAGATTGCTAATATTTTTTTAAAAAAAGGATGACAATTCATATTTATGCTCAATTGACTTATTATTGACTTATTTCAAATAAAATAATACTTTCTGACTAAACTAGAAAATATACTTCCTTACATGCATTAACATGTGAAGATGCAGGGTAGTTTGGCTATAAAAAGATTTGTTTGACCTGCAATAAGTCAATAATAAGTAAATTGGGGGTAATAATGGATTTTCATTCATTTTTTTATTCATATTAGTAAATTCTGTGAACTTTGAGTAACATAACAAACTTTAGGATTACTAGATTTAATTTTTTTAAATTACATAAAATTTACGTTTAGTTACACCAAACCTTAAGAATGGGAGGGGTAACTATCCCATACAATATATGTTATCTCACATAACTTTGTATCAAACATTAAGACCAAGTTTTTCATACAAAATCGACTCTAGTTCAACAAACGTAGTACTATAATATATTTTCATAAATATGACTAAAGAGTGATCATAACTCACACAATCATATGAATAAATCCATTGACCTCTAAAATAAATAACAATAGCAATATTATTTTGCTATGCCATATTTTCACAACAAAATAAAATATATATATAAAAACTTGAGTTAATAACATTTATAACAAAAACAACCAAATGTATAAATATAAAAAAAATTTAGTAAAAGGAACTTACTATACTAGTTTTGATTGTAAACATCCTCAATTGAAAATCTCAAATAAAATAAAATAAAATTTTGGGTCAAATGCACTTTCCATCCCTAAAGTATACATAAAATCGTCATATATACCCCTTTAAACTATAAAATATAACAAACTCCCTCATAATATGGACCAAAAGCTTTATAACAAAAATACCCTTATTGTTTGCACCCTCTAAAATATATTTATTATAGTCATCACAAAAAAACGTAATCTCAATTATTATAATTTTTTATTTAAAATAAATATTATCCAAAATTTATAACTTTTGTAATTAGTATGAAATTTGAATAAACTCTATAAATTTTCAATTCATTTATTTTATATAATTTCTAAAAGATTTACATAATTTTTATTTTGTATTGTTATATATAGTGAAGTTTTTTTCTAGAGGAATTGTCAACATCATCTAAAAAATTATTTTAAACATTTATGTATACGTACTATAAAATATGCTAATTTGTTGATATAATTAATATATAATATTTTATTATTTTATGAGTGATGATATGCTATATTTTAAATATTTGTGCATGTAATTTAATATAAAAATATATAAGTTATGAGTGATGATGGATATTTCTTAAGTCTATCATAAAGTATTATTGTATCTTGGACAAGGTTCTTATAGTATGTGGCTATATAATTCAGACTGTTATATTTTAAATATTTATGCATGTAATTTAATATAAAAATTATAAGTTATATAAGATACTTTTTTATAAAATTAAATTGATCTTGTAAATAATTTTCTTTGTAAAACATATTTTCATATTGAACTTATAAACTTTTTTTTATGTATTATATAGTTTATATAAAGCTATACATTTTGAATATTGTTGTTTAAATAAAAATTTGAGTGAAAATTTTAAAATTACTAAAAGTAGTTTTGAGAGAGATTTTTTAATTAAATATACTTAGGAAGTGAAACAAAAAATATAAAAATAAGTTAAAGGGGTGTTTTTGTTTTGTCAAAACTAAATTATTTTTTTACGGGGACTTTTGTTATAATAAACATAATTTAGGGGTCAAAATGTATAATAAAAATTTTATAATTTTCGTAAAAGGTTTATTAGAGGTAAGATGGTCGCATGGTAAAACATATTCACAACTCTCTCCTCTCTCTCTCTCTCTCTAGGGTTTTGTTTTTCATCGATTGCACGAAAATTTCCCCAATTGGTCGTATCTATTCGATCGAAATGGTAAGCAAATGCGCGTTCCTGATTTCCAATTAGCTTATACGCTATTGTTGGCTTACCCATTTTATATCTCGTGCTGTGATTTATCGAATGTTTTGGTTTAATTTTGTAGGAATATGGAGGCGGAGATTTGGAAGCGAAAATTGACATGTTGCTGAATGTGGAGAAGCAGATGAGGCAAGTGGGTGATATTGCAGGTACGAGGAAGGCCGTCACACCTCAAACAATACCCCTCAGTTTCTCCCTCCAAGAAAGCCAAAGCCGGCGAAGGAGAGACGCCGCAGTTCCGTCCTCCCACCGCCAAAATACCCTCACCCTACCCCACCATCAAACTATTTCCCTTCTCCTCTGTTCACTTCTTCGAGGAAAAAAGTTAAAGAAAGCAGGTGAAGTTCATGGTGGTATGGCCGACTCAAAGGTTCGAATGTGATGGTACGGCAGCACCCGCGGGAGAAGCAGCTGCGGATGTGGGTACAAATCCAAGAAAGGAAAACCCCGCTGGTAAAAACCCTTAAACCACCGTTTTCTCCCCATCATCAAACCCCACCGACACTCACATGGTGAAACCCTCTCACCTTCATTTCTTTTTTCTTGTGTTCATTTCTCACCCAAAAGAATAGAGTAAAGAAAACCAAGAAAAGCAGGGGGGAGAGACAGAGCGAGAAGGAGGCCTCAAATTATGGTATTGCGAAATGTTACTGCTGTTTGAACAATCCTTCTTGGCCCAATATTTTCTCATTGTTCATATATTGATAGATAAAGAAGGAATACTGGAATACTCTCTGTTGATGTCCTAAGTTTGCTCTCACTTCCTTGCTTGCAAATACTTTCTCCCTCCATCTTACATGTCATCTTTATCTTGCTTTCTAGTGCTTCTTTCATTTAATTTTTGCTTTGACAATCCTAATGTGTTTAACTTGCTCTATTATAATATCATATGGTCAGTAATTTTCTTCTACTTAAAATTAGAAAAACGTTGCTAAGGATTGTTGGAACAGTTTACATCCGAATTTGATGAATGTCTTCTTCTAGGTTTGGGATTACACTGGTTTTGGATATACAAGGTACAATGCCAGAGACATTAACAAAGAAATACTAGGGTAAGCACAATTCTTCAGCTGTCTCCCTCTGTGATGAAACCTGTAATGTTCACAGATTATCTGGTTTGTGGTTTTCATTTAGGTGTGTTGTGGAGAATAAAGTGCTTCATAGATCTTTATTATCATGCTTCATAGGCCTTTCCCTCTTTTTTTTTTCTTTTTTTCGTTTAATCCGTAATACCCAAACCTGAGGGTACATGTCTGTATAATTTTCCCGTAATCTTCCTTTGTTATTCCAGCTCTTAAGATGTGACAATTTGTAAGACATGAACATTTATCTAAATCATGAGTGTTCCATGGTTGCTTAGGTGTCATTGTTAAGAGGATATAAATCAGACAGGAGACCTGCAAACTTGACAATGATGGCAATTCTGGATGGCTTCAGAAGGCATATTCCGTTGATTTCAGACCACTCAAAGTACCGCGTGCTGCTGCATTCCAAGGGGCTCATTATATTTCACCATTGAAAAGGCAAATAATCTCGTATGCATCTGGTGAGCATAGATTTCCGCTTTTCTTATGACTTGTAACAATTAATTTTCAGAACCATGCTAGTTCTTTTTGTGAATGATGAATTCTATTACATGAAGTTTTAATGGAAGCCACTTTTTCTTTTATGATGTTTGGTCCCCTTGACCTGTCCAAATCCAATTTTCGTCCCTCTTTATCTTCTAATTCAAGAACCAGCTTCAATTTCTGATGGTTTTAAGGGCCTTCACAGTTTTAGTAGTTTCATGGTAACTCTCATCATCAAATCTAACATTAAATTGATATGATATGTTGTGTCAACAGCTAGTCATTGCTGGAGATGGGTACTAAGATTTGGATTTTGTAAAACTGAACCAATTAATTGGAAGAAAAGCTGGTGGGATATCAGTATATCCTTTAACACCATCAGTTCGAGGGAAGGAGGAGCCCTGCAGCCATATTATGTTCGAGGCAAAGCTATGTCTGAACGTGTTGAAGATTTATTTACCTGGTAATTCTGGTATTTTTTCTTTGTAATTTAATTACATGCTAATTTTGAACCCCACCATTGTCATTCTTCAAGTTGATGGAGGGCTATAACATTGTTACCATGATGTTTAATTGAATTTGTGTAAGATTCCTTTGAACTATGTCTAGGTAGGTGGAAAGTGATGATACTTGCAAGCCAATCTTTTTACATAAATAGTTTGTATAGTCTAATGTGACTAAGCCATGATCCAAGGTATACTGGGTCATGGCGTAGTTGAAAAGTGTGTTGGTAGGTTGAAAAGTGTTGATACTTATAAGCCAGAATTTTTACATAAATAGTTTGTGTAGTTTACTGTGACTAAGCCATGATCCAAGGTACCTATTGGAGTTCCTTCTCTCATTCCATGCAATGTACTTGTGTTTATAACTTTATATATATTTCCGTTCATTTAGTTTGGTGTATTTCTTGTGCATCTCTCATGTTTATGTATACCTAATATCTACTTGGGGGAATACTAGTCACTTTTTTTACAGGTACTTGTGTGCATATTTATATTCATTCCTTTTGTTCATGCCCTTTTTAAGCACAGTGCACTTCTCTATATATTAGAAGGTTTAAGAAAGGGGACAAACTGATAAGTTAACATCTTATGCTTGTCAGGGTTTGGTTCTCTATATGTTCTCGTTTTGTACTGTTGCTTTGTGTTCTAGTTTTGGTCTTATTGAATTGAATGGTAGGTTGTGTTATTCTCTAATGAAACCAACTGTCATAGCTCGATGGGAAACATGCTTTGGTCCTCAACTGTCGATTTTCTTATTAAATTTCTTAGAAACAACTGGAGATTGATTGATTCGGTTGTTGAAATTGTCAACTGTAGGTCAACCATGTTCTTCAAGATGTTCAATTGACTGACCAGAAGTGTTTTAAGCAGTTTGTTTCTCAAAGTGAGGCAAGAATGGAGGTATATATTGATCTCCAGCAGAACTGAGACTAATTTGCCTTCTTCAACTAAGTCATGTTAATTGTTGATTTCCAGAATCGATTAAGAGGCAGGGACATAGCATTGCAGCTGCAAGGATGGATGTAAAGCTCAATGTTGCTGGCCGGATCTCTGAACAAATGGGTGGTGTCAGGTTGATTTGTTTGGAGTCTTATTTTCACCTTTGATATTTGGAAAGCATGTTGATGTGTATAATATTATGAGATGCATCACCATTTGTTATATGACCAAGCCTTTGCTGGCCATTTGCTGAATTTTAGAAACTCGACTATGAACCATGATGGGTGTTTTGTTAATCGTGGGAAGTTAGAGTGCACTCTTTCACTTGATTATAGAAACCTGGTGGAGATGAATCCATTATGTTTCTTGGCATCTGTTTATGCATGGATGTAGTGTCCAATCCATTTTAAGACCAACCTCAAGTCTTTCATGTGCGAAACTTTGAAATGGAGATAGGAAAAAAAACAATTAGTACATCAAATTAATTTTCTTGTGCTGTAATTACAATGAAATAAAAGTATATATTGCTTTACTACTTCTATTTTGTGGGCTTTCTCTTGTGAGATCTTGCCAATTGCAAGCACAAGGGAGAGGGTGGAAGGCTGAACAGTATTACCTACAACAATTTTGCCTTAAAGAGTCCATTAGAGATTCTAGGTATGCGGGTGTTGGACTGTACCATGCAATGCAATGGTCAGTCAAAGTAAATTACTGCTGTCTTGCATTGTGAGTCCTAAAATGCTGTTTTCTTGGCCATAGTTTTTCTATATTATAACTCTTTTGAGTGTAGTGTTGAGCAGTCAAGGATTTGTCTTTTAAAGCTTTAGACCACCAAAGGATACGAGTAATTTCTCATAATGTCCCCTTTTATTGTCATGTTGTAGTCAAGTTGAAATTCGTATTAATGTGTGGAATGTGAAATTTTTTGTTTGGTGGCTGAAAAGTTCTATTGACCACCAACTTGTTAATGAAGTTAGTGTGTCTTGAGAAAAATATGTGAATTATCTTGTGGTAGTTGCTGAATTTTCAGATTGTCATCTTGTGATATCCCTTAGATTAATAGGAATTTTGGTTTAAGTCGAGATAAGTAAGAGAAACGGACGCTTGTGGCATATTAAAAAAACCTAAAAAAAAAAGGAAATTGTGTTAACTATGTTCCATTGACTGCATCAAATTAACGATGTTCAAGAATCAACACAAAAACCCTTTGTGTGAGCTTTTGGGCCAAAGCACTTCCATTTCAATAGTGCTTCTATATTTATTTTGATTGAGGGCGTCAAACATAGTCTGTCCGTTCTAGAACTTGCTTGTGTAATACATTTTGAGACCACATTCTTGTTAGATTGGTGTATGAAAGTGATAAGGGCACTTAGGAAAAACCCATTGACTTGAACAGAGCCTACCTTGAATTCACCCATAGAAAAACTCATTTGAGCCTTTGCTTTTCTTTTCTTGGTTAAACCACGTTATAAGCTTGACTATCCCCTTTTTGGTTATTTCCTGAAGTGATATTGAACCCATTCAAGGGCATGGTGTTGGCTTGGTTGCTTTTAAGTTGACATGGAAGTGAGTTAATGTATTCAAGCTGCATACATGGATGCATCGTTAGCCCTAAGGGAAAGGAAAAAAAATGGAAAGAGAAATTGAAAAAAAACAAAAGGGAAGAAAAGTAATGAAATAGAGAGGAAAAAAAAGAAGGAAAAGAAAAAAAAAGGAGAAAATGGGAAAAAAAGAGAAGAAAAATGATGAAACAGAGGAAAAAAAAGGAGAAAAAAGAAAAGATTAGAAAAAAGATGGAGGAAAGAAAAAAAAAGAGAAGAAAAATGGTGAAACGGAGGAAAAAAGAAGGGAAAAAAAAAAGAAAAAAAAGAGGAAAGATGCAGGAGATGCAAGAAATGTAAAAATTTCACGAGTTTTGACTGTTCAAAGCACTTGAATTAAGTCGAACGAAAATGAGCTTGGAAGGATAAGCAACTAGGTTGGCATCGTGCCTTTGAATTCATAAGCCAAAGTTCGACCTGTCTTTTGCCACACCTTGTCCTCAGCCCCATTACAACCCATTGAAAGACCCTTTGATTCATGCATTAATTTGCATTTCGTTCGTGGTGGAGATTTGATTCACAAGCAAGCCTATGGTAATGGCATTCTATGTATTGACTTGAGTGAAACCCGAATTCTTAAACACCTTATGTTATGAGTGATTACAATGACATCGTTGTGAGAACCCTTGTGAGAGTGTTGAGACTTGTTTCATTTGGTTTTGATGAAGTCAAAGGGATACCTACGTGTTGAATGTTGTGCTACAAGTGCTTGTTCTCAAATTGCTATCTCTTCTTTAACTATTAAGTCATATTAGTGTAGGGGATATACTTGAGTGATATGAAAGGAAAT
This sequence comes from Sesamum indicum, assembly GCF_026168435.1. Classification (NCBI taxonomy): domain Eukaryota; kingdom Viridiplantae; phylum Streptophyta; class Magnoliopsida; order Lamiales; family Pedaliaceae; genus Sesamum; species Sesamum indicum. Next base: position 15,937,071 of record NC_142664.1, on the reverse strand, counting down.
TTGAGAATTGCTACTTGGATAATTCTTGTATTTGGATCAAGACATGCTTGAGGGCAAGAATGGTTTTTGTGTGTGGAATCTGATAACATATATTTTAATGCTCCTATGCATGCACTTTTTCGAGTGATTGGGAAGGATCTTATTGCATGGATTGTCGATGTTAAGTTACCCCAATTTCATGGGAAGGAGCGTAAGGTAAGTTATAGGGGGTCAAATTCAGCTCTTGTGTTATTGTGCTGGGTGGAATTTAGTCTAAAGTTCACAGATAGCATGTCTTATACTTAATGTTGTCCATCATGTGCCTCATTATTTGTGTTACTAATAATTATTTCACTAATGGGATCAAGAGAAGTCTTTAGGTATCACATACTACTTTACTCTTCTTCTTGTCCATATGGGTGTCAGGTTATCAATATTTTTCTCATCCAAAATGCTGAGGGTGGAGTTAATCTTAACTGCTTAAATTCGCTCGCTGCCGAAAGAGTAATTGTAAAAATGTTGAAACTATTGTGGTCGTCTTTATCAACGGAACTGGAAATGTGCTTATGTCATATGTTAAAGAATGATATGTGAAAACCGATTGTGCTATTTCTTAGAGTGCATATGTGAAAATCTTTCAATTGACAGCATGGAGAGTTCATGGCCTCTGCCATCTGCGTTGGCTTCTGTAACTCATAAACTGAACCTTGAAAATTGATTCAAATCACCTTCATGGCCGAGAGGTCGTTGGGTGCGCTGAGCATGGACACACCTAGTTATTTTTTGGGTTAAACAAAAAGCTTTCAGTTTGCCATCAATGCCTTTTGTAAGTACCAATGTTTTTTGTTCCGATTTTCAGTGTCTTCTTATAAAGATGAAGATTTAAAATGTTGGATACTTTTGAGTATATCGGGGTTGGAAATTCACGAGATTCCATTAAAAGTCCCCGCCGCTTGATTTTGGAAAGCTATCAATATCTGATGCGCCTCCGATAATAGGTATGTTCACACTTGGTTTTGGCTGAAAAAGCACTTTTGGACCAATTATGTCTAATTTTCTTTTACATTTGGTTGGGTTAGTTCTGAAGTTACTACCACTTGTAAATGCTTGTCAAGTTAAATATTGTCAATTGTTCAGAAAAAGTAAATTGTTGCTGTTTTTCATTGGGAATCCTAAAATTGCTCTTTCCTTGGCTATACTTTTTCAATATTATAACTATTTTGACAGTTGAGTAGTCAAGTGTCTTTTAAAGCATTAAACCACCAAAGAATAACCAAAAAATACGATTAGTTCCTCTTAACGGCACCTTTCATTGTCTTGTTTCCTAATGGCCCCTTTTATTGTCTTGTTATAGTGCACGAACTCAAGATTACGAAGATTCTTGTACGACATGCGGAGGCAATTAATAGCAGACTTTTTGTGGTAAGTTGTTTGGGTGTCATGTTATAAATACATGACCTCTTTGTGCTTGGTGTGTGAGGATGGGCATAAAAATTAGTCTTCTGATCTATCTTGTGTGCTTGTCATTTCTCTTTTTGCAGCCCATTCTAGGACATCTTTGTAATCATCTTGCTGTATGTAGAATGATAGAATTGTGTTGTTGACTTGCACTTGCTAAGACTCATGTGCTTACTTTTGTTTGATGACAACCTAATCCATCTCATGATTTGAAATCTAAAGAGAAAAATGAAGAGGGAAGATGCAAATTAAGACTGTGAAAGTATGTTCTCATCTCCCTCTCTCTCTTGCATACTGCTTGATCTCTTGTCCACTAGTATTGCTGAACAGTCCCTTGTTGTCTTCACCTTAATTATGTGGACTTCTAGTTTTACTTTATTGCTTGTGGCAGAATATATCCATATTATTACAATTATTCTTTTCCCCATCACACAGTGTGAGTTAAATGTGGCCTCCAAGTTGGTTTTATGTTTCACGAAAAGTAAGATGTTGTACAGAAATTTACTTATTTGGTTGGATCAATAAGGGGAAGATGAAAGGGGAAGGTGTAGTTGCTTTCCAAGGGGATGTATGATACTTATTTGGTGGACTTGTTTAGTTCAACCTAAAGGAAGTAGTTGTGTGGTACTCCTTATTTGATACTATAGAAATAAGGCAGGGAGGAAAGATTGATTTTTTATGTTTACACATTCAATATCTTCCTTCTTTTTTATGAAAAATGCAAATTAAGGGGGTGACTGCTTTTGCTCCTAGACAGGATGGGAAAAATGGCTTTGGAGGGTTCCCTATACATTAATTTTGCATTCCTTCCTATTCTCCTCTCTAAGGAAACAAGGGGATGTACTATGTTTTGCAATAAGTTTTTCTTATACTTTAACTAGTTTCAGAATGGATCATGTATCCAGATCCCGAGGTTTTTTAGACATTGACAATATGGAAAAGAAATCATAGAGGAAACTGGTGTGTGATTTAAGTGTTTAAGAGATCTGTACATTTGGAAATTGTTACAGGCATTAGGGGTTTGGTGAGATTCAAAGGAAATAGTAACAAATAAGACTTTTGGGGGGGGGGGGGGGGAGGAAGTCATCGTGGACTTTTGTTGCGAAATTCAGGCTGTGGAGAAGTTGTGCGATATATTGCTGCATATACTCCACTTAGAGTAACTCTGGTACCACACAGTGTAAACCTTGTCTCGTAGTGAATATTTCTGTTTTGGCATGATATTGTATTTTTATTCAGAGTTTGTGTTGTGCTGTAACATTTTGTATCTGAAGTAAGCAACTCGAATTTAAACCAATTTGATGTCTGGTTTCTCTGAGATTTATCCTCCATTGTCCAACACTGACACTTTGAAGAGCACCTCACTATCGCCATCATCATCACCACTACAACAATCAATCACCATCATGAAATTTAAAAAATCATTAGCATATACTGTGAATGCAAATATTTGGTTATTTTGGCTGACAGAAGCTTTGGTTATATTTTACTCATTCCCATTTGCATATACTTTGCTATTCTGGAATGATGTCTTATGGCTTTTGTTGAATGCTATGCTTTAGTTTTAAAGCGAGGAAAACGTGAATGCAATGCGTAAATATATTTTTATTAAGGCAACGGAGAGATAACCTTTTGCGTAGAACTTTTATGATCGGAAAGCTATGTTTTTTCATTGTTAGATAGGTTGGGGAGGCCGCATTATATTTTCTTGCATTGATGCATTAGTCTCTCAACTTGAATATTGCATGCATGTAGCTCTTGTGGTTATTATTTGAGAAATCTTGTGCTGTAACTTAAGAGTATGTTAATGATGTATACTTGGTCCGCATTTTTCCTTGATGCCTTTCCCTTTTTTGGGTTTTCTAAGTTTAGATGCAAATGATTAAAGTTGCACAACAAACTCATACATGATCACTTAATATAAGAAACTAGTCATCCTTGACAAATACATATTTACATATGCAAATATTGGATTGGCCGACTTTTTGCTGAATTACATAGTAAATCTTCAATAACCTTTGTAGATGAAAGATTGACAAAAAACTCTGAATTAATGGCAAAAGACGACAGAGCCAATTCGGGTTCGGGGTCGAGACCAATGTCCTCATGTGGTCGTCTTTGGTTAATGGTGGAACTGCGTGTGGCCTGGTGAGACGACAATAGTTTCGTGGAAAAGCCTTCTCACAGAGGCCACCTCAAGTAAGGCAAGTGGGTTTGGCCCATCAGCTTCTTGCCCATCTTCGGAAGCCTAGCAGCCGCCAGTGTCTTAGCTACTGCTTCTGACTCTTACAGTGGCTTCTTCGAAGCAGCCGCTGCAAGAGAATAAAGCGAAGGATCCCAAGCGGGACAAACTGTTTGAGCACCGTTATTGAGAAATCAAGCGAATATATGTGGTATGTTTCGATGGATTACTGAGTTTAAGGGTAACTTATTGATTCAGTTTGAATTTTAAAACTTATTGATAGTTTTGTACGTGAATGTGCATTTCTGGAAGAAGTATAGTAGGTGCATCTTAATGATGAAGTTGTGCTAGCAAATTTAATATTTTATTGATTAGTAAAAGAATCCATGATTCAATTCGCGAAATTTGTAGGGTCATGGAAGTAGTGAAGAGGAAGATGTTCCTCTGGATTATGCAATTAGCTCTTAATTTGAAGCTTGTGTTGCCTTACATTAACTATGCTTTCCCATGCAGAATATCTTGATATGTTTAAAGCAAATTCAGCTGCTGAGGAATCCAGAGTTGGCTCTGAGAAACTGTTCTCCAGACCAGTTAGAATTTCTCTCTGAAGCACCTCTATATTTGGAGATTGAGCAATCCCTGGGTTTTCTTGACCATTTAATGTTGGGAACCCCTGCTTCTCCTGTGAGAAAAATCCTGCTGGAGAGTGGTCTGGGCGATGTTCTTGTTGGTTGCGGGGGGTTGAAGTGGGCTCCTCCAGCCTCAGTTTAGTATTGGACTATACTCTTGGAGTATAATTGTTGAAACTTCAGGTTGTTACCAGTCTTGCAATGAAAATTTAGTTTTCAAGAAATGGAACTCATGTGATATACTGAAGATAATTGGTTTTGTTTTCTGTTGGCTTTACTAGTTTCATGGTAACTCTCATCATCAAATCAAACGTTAAATTTGATATGGCATGCGGTGTCAACAGCCAGTCATTGCTGGAGATGGGTACTAAAGATTTGGATTTTGTACAACTGAACCAATTAAGGAAAAGCTGGTGGGATATCACTATATTCTTTCACACCATCAGTTCGAGGGAAGGAGGAGCCCTGCAGCCATATAATTGTTCGAGGGTGAGGCAAAGCTATGTCAGGACGTGTTGAAGATTTATTTACCCTGGTAATTCTGGTATTTTTTTTTTTGTAATTTAATTACATACGAATTTCGAACCTCACCATTGTATCTTTTCAAGTTGGTGGAGGGTTATAACTTTGTTATCGTGATGTTTGAATGAATTTGTGTAAGATTTCTTTGAAGTATGTTGTAGAATACTGCATAGGTAGGTTGAAAAGTGGTGGTACATGCAAACCAATTCTTTTACATAAATAGTTTGTATAGTCTATTGTGACTAAGCCATGACCGAAGGTTTGGGTCATGGCTTAACTGAAAAGGGTGTTGGTAGTTTTTTTACAGGTACATGTGTGAATATTTATATTCATTCCTTTTGTTCATGTTCTTTTTAAGCGTGGTTCACTTCTCTATATATTGGAAGGTTTAAGAAAGGGGACAACTGATGAGTTAACATCTTATGCTGGTCAGGGCTTGGTACCCTATGTGTCTCGTTTTGTTCTGTTGCCTTGTGTTCTAGTTTTGGTCTTATTGAATTAAATGGTAGGTTGTCATTTTCTAATGAAACCAACTGTCAAGCTCAATGGGACAACATGCTTTGGTCCTCAACTGTTCCTTTCCTTTTCAAATTTATCAGAAGCAGCTGAAGATTGATTGATTCGGTTGTTCAAATTATCAACTGTAGGTCAATCGTGTTCTTCAAGATGTTCAATTGACAGACCAGAAGCGTTTTAAGCAGTTTGTTTCTCAAAGCAAAGCAAGAATGGATATTGATCTCTGACAGAACTGAGACTAATTTGCCTTCTTCAACTAAGCCATGTTAATTGTTGATTTCCACAATAGGTTAAGAGGCAAGTGGACATAGCATTGCACTGCAAGGATGGATGCAAAGCTCAGTGTTGCTTGTTGGATCTCTGAACAAATGGTTGGTGTCAGGTTAATTTGTTTGGAGTCTAATTTTCACCTTTGATATTTGGAAAGCACGTTGATGTCGTATAATATTATGAGATGCATCACCATCTGTTATATAGACTAAGTGTTTGCTAGCCATTGACTGAATTTTAGAAACTAGTCTAAACAATGATGGGTGTTTTGTTAATTGTGGGTGATGCATCACCCACAATTTGATTCTGTTGCTTTATTAGATTCAGGAACACCACCTCCTATTAGTACACTAGAAGAGGAGTCAGCGTAGCACGAACTTTATGTTGTCAAAATCATGTAATACTTGTCGCACTAGTGATGGTCCGTTTGGGGGGAAAAATCATGCGGATAAACAGAAAATACAAAAACTTTTCCCATTGTTGTTGTATTTAGACATATAAGATGCCTAGAAAAATGATGATTTGATGGGAGTTATTTGGATTAACATTTTATAAAATTTTCCATTGATCATTAGAAAATAGAAACATGCAGGTATGCTTAGTCAAGAGTCCATAAGAAATTCTAGGTATGTGGCTGTTGGACAGTACCATGCAATGTAATGCTTAGTCCTGCCGAATTCTAGGAATGTGGCTGTTGGACAGTACCATGCAATGTAATGCTTAGTCCTGCCGCTGTTTTGCATCGTGTGTCCTAAATTGTTGTTTTCTTGGGCATACTTTTTGAATATTAACTCTTTTGAGTGTTGAGCAATCAAGGACTTGTCTTTTAAAGCTTTAAACCACTAAAGGATATGATTAATTTAACGGCACCTTTTATTGACTTATTGTAGTCAAGGAAGTGAAGATGAAGAAGATTCTTGTACGAGATGTGGAGGCAGCTACTAGCTCATACCATACATTTGATGTGTTGCGATCTTTTGTGGTAAGTTGTTCGGGTGTCATGTTATAAATACATGACCTCTTTGTGCTTGGCATGTGAGGATGGGCATAAAAATTAGTCTTTGGATCTTGTGTACTTCTCATTTCTCTTTTTGCAGCCAATTCTAGAACATCTTTGTAAGCATCATGCTGTTTGTACAATGATAGGACTACGTTGTTGAGTTGCAGTTGCTAAGACCAACCTAATCCATCTGATGACAACCTAATCCATCTGATGACAGCCTAATCCATCTGATGATTTGAAATCTAAAGAGAAAAATGAAGAGAGAAGATGCAACATTAAAGCTGACAAAGTATGTTCTCGCTTACTTATCTCTCTCTGTCTCTCTCTCTCGCATACCGCTTGATCTCTCGTCCACTAGTATTCCAAGAGAGTCGCTTTTTGTCTTCACTTTGATTATGTGGACTTCTAGTTTTACTTAATTGCTTGTGGTAGAATATATCCATATTATTGCACCTATTCTTTCCCCAATCACATAGCATGAGCTAAATGTGGCCTCCGAGTTGGTATCTGTTTGATAAAATGTTTAATAAAAAGTAAGATGTAAGTACAGAAATTTACTGCTTTATTTAGATCAATAAGGGGAAGATGAAAGGGGAATAGTAGTTGCTTTTTAAGGGGACGAATGATACTTATTCTGTGGACTCCTTTAGTTCAACCTAAAGGAAGTAGTTGTGTGGTACTTCTCCTTGCTTGATATCATAGAAATAAGGTGGGGAGGAAAGATTGATTTTTTATGTTTACACGTTCAGAATCATCTCTTTTTTATGGAAGAAAAAGCAAATTATAGAGGAAATTGGTGTGTGATTTAAGTGTTTAGGAGATCTTTGCATTTGGAAATCATTATAGGCATTAGGGATTTGGGTGAGATTCAAGGAAATAGCAATAATTTATTTTTTTTTTGGGGGGGGAGGAAGTCATTGTTGATTTTTGTTGCAAATCTCAAGTTGTGGAGATGTGCGATATATTGTTGCATATACTCCACTTAGATTAACTTTGTTACTATATAGTGTAAACCGTTGTCTCATGGTGAGTATTTCTTTTTGGGCATGATATTATTTTTTATTATTCAGAGTTCTGTTTTATGCTATAACATTTTGTATTTGAAGTAAGCAACTCAAACATAAACCAAGTTGATGTCCAGTTTCTCTGAAATGTATCCTCCATTGTCTGACCAATACTTGAAGAGCACCTTACTATCAATATCACCACTACAACACTCTATCACCATCATGAAATTAGAAAAACATATTAGCATATGCTGTGAATGCAATATTTGGTTTATTTGGTTGACGGAAGGTTTGGTTATATTTAATTTGTTTCCATTTGCATATACTTTGTTGTTCTAGTACGATGTGTTATGGCTTTTGCTTAATGCTATGCGTTAGTTTTAGAGCCATATTGTTGAAACTTGTGTGAAGGGGGTCAATCCCTTTTTTTTATTGGTGCAGATCAGTGATTTAAATGTAACCAAACAGGAATTGAAGCTTTTCGTGGAAATGTATTGGCACCAAATGGTGGATTCAAGGTTAGCATGTTTTATTTGTGGCAAGATTTTGGCTATTTTTTATACTTATCTTGACTTATCTTGAGTAGTAGTTCCTCAATGATTGTTATGATTACAATGCTCATTTGATTAGATTATATACTTTATTTTCTCGATGTGTTGGTTGCTCTCACAATAGGGAACAAAGGTGAAGAACCATGTACAAATAAAAAACGTTAAAGTCATTTTTTTAAGAGGGACGTTTGAGTTGCATAGTTGTTAAGATGGGTAAATTGGATCAGGGTCCAGAATAGACATAAAAAGAAAAACGTAAGGTACAGAGGTGACTTTTTTTGCTTGATAAGAAATAATAAACAAATGGTAGTCATATTTGGGTTTGTTGCGTTGCTGTTCATTTCTATGTTACTTGGTAGCCTTTCCTTTCTCCACAACAATTTAGGTTTATTTTTGTTTAAACCAAATGTTTTAAAGGCGCCATCAATGGAGGGACCTTAGATTGGTACTTTGGAAGCAACCCTCATGGTGCTTAAGGTACATGCTTCGATTATCCAAAAATTAAAAATACTCTTTTGGACTTGATTTGGTTTGTTTAACAAAAAGCATGACCTCTTCACTAGTGGTATTTAATACTAGGATCATATTTGATTAAATTGGTGGTGTGTTGTCCACAATTAACTTATAGTTATTGAAATTAAAGAGTCAAATCTTAAATCTTAAACTATTGCATCAGTCTTACTTGGGCTCTAAGGTTACCATTAGTTTTTTATTTTGATATAATTGTTAAATTTAATTTAAATTAGACAATTTCATATGTTTTAGGTCACCATGGAAGCATCGTATTTTAATAAAATGTAGGATTAAAACGGAGTTCGCTCCTTAAATTAAATATCTTGGCTAAATTATATAATTGTAGAATTAATCATGTTTGAAAGTATGATCATTCTCATTTTACTTTTAGACAGTAGCATATATTTGTCTGTTTTATTAAATTCAAAATCAATAACTTTATTTAGGTCTTGATGGCGTACTTTAAGCCAAATTTAAATCGAGTATGTTATTGTTGTTAATGCTCTTTATTAAGGTTCCATCCTGAATTGTAATTAACTATTGATTGTCAGTGGTTAAAATATCTTTTGATATTTTTATTATTTAATTAATCTTACTCTTATTACAAGATTAACTGATATCAAAATATTAAAAAATAAAAAGTTCACTAAATATTTAAATTTTCTTTCACGTGCAAAGTTATAGTGCTTTTATTTAATTGTTTAAGCTTAATTAATTAATTACATGTGCATAAAATATATTTTTCTACAAAAAAGATGTCATTTTGCACATAAATAAATGAACAAATTGATTAATACTTGTTTCTATGATTGTAGACAACAAGATGGAATAAAATAAGACGTACAAATAATTTATTGATATATGAAAGAAAATAATAATACAAAACAAAATGGCATTTGATATATGTGATAATTGTTTCAACTTATTTGTATCATACTATGAGTGCATTAGAAACAAAAAGAATGACATCCGATATGTGAATCATTTAATCTTATTTGTATATGTACGGACTTTTCATTGAATTTTTGAAGTTATTTATGACTGATGTGAAAAAACTTCGAAGATTGATCATTTTTTAATGTTCATATGTTCTTTAAACGATAGCATGAAGTTTGTATAGTTTATTAATATTTTTGAGTAATAGTATAATTATAACAATTTAATTTATCCACACGGATTGAGTATATAATTGACATTCGATGTGTGGTTAAAATATCCTCTTTTTTTCTTTCTTTTGAAATTGGATTTGTTTTTGTTGACTAGCTGAAAGACTAATCACCCATGAATTAAATGTCTTGCTTAATTTATATAATTGATAGATTTAAAAAATATAACTCCATCATATTTGAAAAATTTATTTTTATGGTCATTTTCACTTTATTTATTTTAAATTAAGAACTTTATTTAGGCAATAATAGTGATGTCCTATCAGTATTGTCGGACTCCTTTCATTTTGAGATTATTTGCTTCCTTTCATTTAATTAAAATGTATTGGGTACGTTTTGTTGTTTGGTTATTTATTAAGCTTGAGGAGATTAGAAAAATCATTTTATTGGATTATAACTTTTTAATAGTTTTTTGGTTTATTTATCTTCTCTTTTATTTAATTAAATAGAGATAATAAAAAATTCAACCGTTTGAATTAACCTTTTATATGTATGAAACAAGGTCAATTAGTGAAAATAAAGTCTAAATTGAAAGGACTTTTACATGTCTTTGAATTTATTTTTTAGTGTTTTGTTTTGTATTGTAGAGATAGAGAGAGAAAACGAGAGCTATGTTTCGAAAATTAATGTATGTTTTTATTTATATTTGGAGGTAACTTAAGATATTTTTTGGAGGGATAAAATTCTCTGTTGATTTATCAAATTATATTCCCTTTGTATGTATTTATATTTGTTGGTGGATCAAAATATATATAATTATATGTGTTGTAAATAAGTTATTAAATTTTTTTTGAAATAATAATTATATATTTTGTAAATCATATTATTTATAATTAATACATCACTTCCACTATAATTAATTATTAATTAAAACATCACTACAATTTTAGTAACATAATAATAAATAATTATTTTTTTATGTATTTTGTTACTAATTAATGAAATAAACGAACATGCCAAAAAAATAAGTTTTAATCACTTGAAAAAGTTCTATTTTGTGAAAATTATAAAATTAGTGAGAGAATATCGTGCATAAAGTTTCCTGATAAAATTTGAACTATTTAGCATATTATTTCTATTATTTATGGGTATGTACTGTTAGTGTTTGATAAATTTAGTATATAATGTCTATTTTAAAGTTGATAAATTTGATTTGTATTGTTGGTGTTTGGTTAAAATTCTTATATATTTTGACATAATCATTAGATTTAAAATTCTATCATTATTTTAAATTAAATCATTTTGTATGTTTTAGGTCACCATGAAAGTATCACATATTATTAAAATATAAGGTTAAAATGGAGTTCGCAAATGTTAGATTATATCATTGATAGATTTAATCATATTTTTAGACACCAGCATATAGTTATTTTTTCTATTGAATTCAAAAACTAAAACTTTTGTTTAGCCAATCAAAATAACGTACTATAAGTACCTTTTTATAATTTATTAATATTTTTTAGTAGTGTAACCATACCATTATTTATGTGGATTGAGTATACTACCATTGCTAGTGCTATTTATTAAGGTTCCATCTTGTATGATAATTAATTTTTGATTGTCATAATATTAAATAGTTAAAATATTCTCTGATATATTTATTATTTAATTTTAGCTCTTACACATATTACAAGATTAATTGATATTGAAAAATTAAATCATAAAAAGTTTCTTTCACGCGTAAAGATTTAGTGCTTTTATTTATTTATTTAAGCTTATTTAATTAATATTACATGTGTATTAAAATATATCTTTTATGTAAAGATGGCCATTTAATAAAAAGAAATGAACAAATTATCGCTATGACAGAACACAACTAAAGGGAATAAAATAAGGTGTACATATAATTTGTTTATATATGAAAGAAAATAATAATACAAAAAAATGATATCTGACATATGTGACATATGAAATTATGAGTGCATCAGAAATATAAAGAATGACGTAACATATATGTAACCATTGTTTAATATTATTTGTATCATATTATAAGTGGACTTTTAATTGGATTTTGCAAAATCGTTTGAAGTTATTTATGATTGACATGGATTGAAAACTTTGAATAATGATGATTAGAAATATGTTATTTTAAATGATACTGTAAAGTTAATTTATTAAATTTTTTGAGTGATTGTATAATTATACAAATTTAATTTATCTATACGGATTGAGTATAACTGACGTTTGATTGTATGATTAGAATATCCTCTGTTTTTTTATTAGCTATTTGTAAGACTAATAATAATTGGTTTAAAATAAAATATAAAGTTAGAAATGGATTTTGCACACTAAATTAAACATCACATAATTTATATAAATTGATAGATGTAAAAGTTTTAACTCCATCGTCATATTTCAAAAATGTGTTTATGCAATCATTCTCATTTTATTTATTTCAAACTAAAAATTTATTTAGGCAATAATAATGACACACTCTAAGTTCTGTAGAACTATTTTCATTTTGAGATTATTTTTTTCCCCTTAAAAAGTATATATTGGATATATTTTGTTAATTAGTTATTTATTAAGTTTGAGAGGATTAAAATAATTATTGTAAAAGAGTTGTAACTTATCATAGCTATATTTATTTAGAATTTTCTATCTTTTTATGCTTAATTCCATTGTACAGTTACTTAATTTATTTATCTTCTTTTTTAGTTAGATAAATAGAAAGAATAAAAAATTCAATTGTTTGAATTAAATCTTTCATATATATGTAATGAGGTCAATTAGCAAAAATAAAGTCTAAATTAAATGGACTGTTACATATTTTTGGATACTTTTTTGGAGTGTTTGTGGAGATTGAAAGAAAAAAAATAAAAATAAATAAATATGTTTTGAAATTGGTGTTTGTTTGAATTTGTTTTTTAAGCTAACTTGAAATAGATTAAGATATATGTTGTATGTTTAGTTTTTCTTGGTGGAACAAAATTCATTGTTAATTTGTCAAACTCTTTATACATATCTATTTATAGGTGCATTGAAATATATATAATTATGTGTAGTAAATAATAATTATATGTTTCATAAATTATTAATTATTTATAATTAATCTCATCACTTCTACTATAATTAATTATAAATTAAAACATCACTACAACTTTTAATAACATAATTATATATTTAATAAATAAATACTTATTATTTTTTATTTTATCACTAATTATTGAAATAAATAAATGTGTCAAACAAAAAAATACGTTTAAACACTCGGAAAAGGTTCTATTTTGTAAAATTTGTGATAAAATTTGAATTATTTAGCATATTATTTCTATTTTTGTGAGAATATATGCTTATTGAGATACATAATTTAGTATGTGATGTCTAATTTGATGTTGATAAACTTGATTTGTATGTTTTGTCACAATAAAATTTATAATGGAGTTTGTACCTTAAATTAAATATTTTGGTTAAATTATATAATTGATAGATTTCATCATATTTGAAAAATATATTTGTATGATTATTCTCATTTTACTCTTAAATAATAATATACATTTATTTGTTTTATTTAATTCAAATAAAAACTTTATTTAGGCAATTAAAATGACGTTCTATAGAACTTTTTCGTAAGTGATTAATATTTTTGAGTAGTATAAACATATCAAATTCATTTTTTCATAATATTAAGTAGTTAAAATATCTTTTGATATATTTATTATTTAATTAGTTCTTACTCTTATTACAAGATTAATTGATATTAACAAAAATTAAGTAATAAAAAATTTACTCTATATTTAAATTTTCTTTCATGTGCAAACAATTAATTATTCAAATTAAAATTTTCATACTTGTTGCTATGATTGAAGACAACTAAAGAGAATAAAAATGAGGCGTACAAATAATTTGTTGATATATTAAAGAAAATAATAACACAAAAAGGAATGACATCAGACTATTGTTTAGTTATTTGTATCGAATTATAATTGCACCAAAAACAAAAAAGAATGACATCTAACATATATGACAATCGTTTCATCTTATTTGTATCCTATTATGAGTGAATCTTTTATTGATTGTGCAAATGCAAAATAAATTAAAAACATAGAAGTATATTTTTTACTGATATAGGTTGAAAATTTTAAACAATGATCATTTTTTAATTATCATATGTTTTTTAAACAATATTATGATATTTGTATAATTTATTAATATTTTTGAGTAATACGAATTGGGTATAATTGAATTTTGATTGAAAGGTTAAAATATACTTTGTTCTTTTTTTCTTCTGAAATTGGATCTGTTCTGTTTGTAGATTAATGATAATTAGTTTAAAATAAAATGTAGGGTTAAAAATGAATTTTGCACCCTAAATTAAATGTCTAAAAAAATTTAACTCCATCATTATATTTAAAAATGTATTTTCACGATCATTGTCATTGTATTTACTTCAAACTAAAAACTTGAACTCTTTTTATTTTAAAATTATTTTATTTCCTTTCATTTAATTGAAAAATATGTATTGCATATGTGATTTTAACTAGTTATTTATTAAAGGGATGAGTTGTAATTTATCGTAGTTATATTTAATTAAAAAGATTTATTTTTTATGCACTTTTTAATTGTACAGTTATTTAGTTTATTTATCTTCTCTTTTAGTTACATAAATAAAAATAATAAAAAGTTCAATTGTTTGAATTAAAGACGTCAATTAGTGAAAATAAAGTCTAGTGAATGGAATGTTAGATATGTTTAGATTTATTTTTTGAGTGTTTTATTTTGTGTGGTGGAGAGATAAACAGGTATGTCTCAAAATTGGTGCATATCTAGATTTATTTTTGAAGGTGACCTAAAATAGATGTATTTTATATTTTTTTAAATAATAATTACATATTTCATAAATCATATTATTCATAATTAATCATATCACTTCTACTACAATTAACTATTAACATCAGTGCCCCTTTTAACTATTTCATAAATAATTGAGAAAAATATTATTTTAGTCTGCTAAGTATGCTTAATTTTAATTTTAGTTAGATAATTATGTCCATTTTATTTAGATTCAGTAACTTATGAAATTGCTTACTTTTAGTCCTCTGACAAATTTTCGGAGAATTTTACCCCTATGCAATTTTAGTCCTTTAACATAGGGGTAAATTGTCCGAAAATTTGCCAAAGGACTAAAAATAAGCAATTTCTTAAGTTACTGTACCTAAACAAAAATGGACATAATTATCGAATTAAAATTAAAATTAGGCATACTTAGCAGACTAAAATAATACTTTTTCCTAAATAATTAATTATTTCTTTATGTGTCTGGTCACTACTTATTGAAATAAATGAACATGCCAACAAAAGAAGTTCTAGACACTCAAAAAAAGATTTTATTTTGTAAAAATTATAAAATTAGTGATATTGTTCATAAAGTTTCATGATAAAATTTGAACTATTTTGCCTACTACTTGTATTATTTGTGAATATATATGCTTTAAATTCATTTTAAATTAAATGATTTCATGTGTTTTACGTCACCCTGGTATCATATATTAATAAAATGCAAGATTAAAATAAAACTTGCGTCTTAAATTAAATATGCAAGATTAAAATAGAATTCACGCTTTAAATTAAATATCTTGATAAATTGATAGATTTATTCCTATTTGAAAGATATATTTGTACGACCATTCTCATTTCACTATTAGAGAATAGCGTATATTTATCTATTTTATCAAATTCAAAACACTTTTAGAAAATCAAAATGATATATTATAGAACGTTTTTCATAATTTATTAACGTTTTTGAGTAGTATAACCATGCCAAATTAAAATATCCACATAAATCAAGTATGCTATTGCTACTAGTACTTTTGATTTATAATTAATTATAGTAGAAGTGATGAGATTAATTATAAATAATTTATGAAAATTATTATTTACTGTACATAATTATATATATTTCAATGCAGATTATAAATAGATATGTGTATAAAGAGGATATAATTTGACAAATTAACAGTGAATTTTGTTCTACCAAGAAAAACTAAACATACAACATATATTTTAATCTATTTTAAGTTAGCTTAAAAAATAAATCCAAACAAACACAAATTTCAAAATATATTTATTTATTTTTATTTTTTTTCTTTCAATCTCCACAAACACTCCAAAAAAGAATCCAAAAATATGTAACAGTCCATTTAATTTAGACTTTATTTTTCCTAATTGACCTTATTACATATATATGAAAGATTTAATTCAAACAATTAAATTTTTTATTCTTTCTATTTATCTAACTAAAAAAGAAAATAAATAAATTAAGTAGCTGTATTTAGAAAATTCTAAATAAATATAGCTATGATAAGTTACAACTCTTTTACAATAATTATTTTGATCCTCTCAAATTTAAAAAATAACTAGTTAACAAAATATACCCAATATATACTATTTAAGGGGAAAAAATAATCTCAAAATAATAATTCTACAAAACTTAGAGTGTGTTATTATTATTGCCTAAATAAAATTTTTAGTTTGAAATAAATAAAATGAGAATGATCGCAAAAACACATTTTTGAAATATGATGATGGAGTTAAAATTTTTACATCTATCAATTTATATAAATTATGTAAGATGTTTAAATTAAGGTGCAAAATCCATTTCTAACTTTAAATTTTATTTTAAACCAATTATTATTAGTTTTACAAATAGCTAATAAAAAACAGAGGATATTTTAATCATACAATCAAACGTCAGTTATACTCAATCCGTATAGATAAATTAAATTGGTATAATTATACAATCACTCAAAAATTTAATAAATTAACTTTATAGTATCGTTTCAATAACATATTTCTAATCATCATTATTCAAAGTTTTCAATCCATATCTATCATAAATAACTTCAAACTATTTTGCAAAATCCAATTAAAGGTCCACTTATAATATAATACAAATAAACAATTGTCACATATGTCAGATGTCATTTTTTTGTATTATTAATTTTTTTCATATATAAACAAATTATATGTACACTTTATTTTATTCCCTTTAGTTGTCGTCTGTCATAGCGATAATTTGTTCATTTATTTTTATTAAAATGGTCATCTTTACATAAAAGATATATTTTAATACACATGTAATATTAATTAAATAAGCTTAAATAAATAAACAAAGCACTAAACCTTTATGCATGAAAGAAAGTTAAGTCAATTTTTTATGATTTAATTTTTCGATATCAATTAATATTGTGATAAGTGTAAGAGCTAAAATTAAATAATAAATATATTAGAGGACATTTTAACCATTTAATATTATGACAATAAAAAATTAATTATCATACAAGATGGGACCTTAATAAATAGCACTAGCAACGATAGTATATTCGATCCACATAAATAATAGTATGGTTATACTACTAAAAAATATTAATAAGTTATAAAAAGGTACTTATAGTACGTCATTTTGATTGGCTAAACAAAATTTGTAGTTTTTGAATTCAATAGAAAAAATAACTATATGTTATTGTCTAAAAATATGATTAAATCTATCAATGATATAATCTAACTAAAATATTTAATTTAATTAGCGAACTCTATTTTAACCCTGTATTTTAGTAATATGTGATACTTTCATAGTGACCTAAAAAATACAAAATGATTTAACTTACAATAATTATAGAATTTTAATCAAACACTATCCGTACAAATCAAATTTATCAACTTTAAAATAGACATTATATACTGAATTTATCGAACACTAACAGCACATACCCATAAATAATAGAAACAATATGCTATATAGTTCAAATTTTATCAAGAAACTTTATGCACGATATTCTCTCACTAATTTTATAATTTTTACAAAATAGAACTTTTTTAAGTGATTAGAACTTATTATTTTGTCATGTTCATTTACTTCATTAATTAGTGACAAATACATAAAGAAATTATTATTTATTATTATGTTACTAAAATTGATAGTGATGTTTTAATTAATAATTAATTATAGTGGAAGTGATGTGATTAATTATAAATAATATAATTTATAAAATATATAATTATTATTTCAAAAAAAATAAAATTTAAAATTAATACACATGTAATATTAATTAAATAAGCTTAAATAAATAAACAAAGCACTAAACCTTTATGCATGAAAGAAAGTTAAGTCAATTTTTTATGATTTAATTTTTCGATATCAATTAATCTTGTAATAAGTGTAAGAGCTAAAATTAAATAATAAATATATTAGAGGACATTTTAACCATTTAATATTATGACAATAAAAAATTAATTATCATACAAGATGGAACCTTAATAAATAGCACTAGCAACGATAGTATATTCGATCCACATAAATAATAGTATGGTTATACTACTAAAAAATATTAATAAGTTATAAAAAGGTACTTATAGTACGTCATTTTGATTGGCTAAACAAAATTTGTAGTTTTTGAATTCAATAGAAAAAATAACTATATGCTATTGTCTAAAAATATGATTAAATCTATCAATGATATAATCTAACTAAAATATTTAATTTAATTAGTGAACTCCATTTTAACCCTGTATTTTAGTAATATGTGATACTTTCATAGTGACCTAAAAAATACAAAATGATTTAACTTACAATAATTATAGAATTTTAATCAAACACTATCCGTACAAATCAAATTTATCAACTTTAAAATAGACATTATATACTGAATTTATCGAACACTAACAGCACATACCCATAAATAATAGAAACAATATGCTATATAGTTCAAATTTTATCAAGAAACTTTATGCGCGATATTCTCTCACTAATTTTATAATTTTTACAAAATAGAACTTTTTTAAGTGATTAGAACTTATTATTTTGTCATGTTCATTTACTTCATTAATTAGTGACAAATACATAAAGAAATTATTATTTATTATTATGTTACTAAAATTGATAGTGATGTTTTAATTAATAATTAATTATAGTGGAAGTGATGTGATTAATTATAAATAATATGATTTATAAAATATATAATAATTATTTCAAAAAAATAAAATTTAAAATTTATTTACAACACATAATTATATATATTTTGATCCACCAATAAATATAAATACATATAAAGGGGTATAATTCGACAAATCAACAGAGAATCTTATCAATGATGTAATCTAACTAAAATATTTAATTTAATTTGCAAACTCCATTTTAACCCTGTATTTTAGTAATATGTGATATTTTCATGATGACCTAAAACATACAAAATGATTTAATTTAAAATAATTATAGAATTTTAACCAAACACTAATCGTGCAATCAAATTTATCAACTTTAAAATAGACATTATATACTAAATTTATCGAACACTAAAAGTACATACCCATAAATAATAGAAACAATATGCTAAATAGTTCAAATTTTATCAGGAAACTTATATTCTCTCACTAATTTTATAATTTTTATAAAATAGAACTTTTTCAAGTGATTAGAACTTATTATTTTGGCATGTTCATTTCCTTCATTAATTAGTGACAAAATACATAAAGAAATAATTATTTATTATTATGTTACTAAAATTGGTAGTGATGTTTTAATTAATAACTAATTATAGTGGAAGTGATGTGATTAATTATAAATAATATGATTTATAAAACATATAATTATTATTTCAAAAAAATAAAATTTAATAACTTATTTACAACACATAATTATATATATTTCGATCCACCAATAAATATAAATACATATAAAGGGGATATAATTCAACGAATCAACAGAGAATCTTATCAATAATATAATCTAACTAAAATATTTAATTTAATTTGCAAACTCCATTTTAACCCTGTATTTTATTAATATGTGATACCTTCATGGTGACCTAAAACATACAAAATGATTTAACTTAAAATAATTATAGAATTTTAACTAAATACTAACCGTATAAATAAAATTTATCAACTTTAAAATAAATATTATACACTAAATTTATCAAACACTTACAGTACATACACCATAAATAATAGAAGCAATATGCTAAATAGTTCAAATTTTATCAGGAAACTTTATGCACGATATTCTCTCACTAATTTTATAATCTTTACAAACTAGAACTTTTTCAAGTGATTAGAACTTATTATTTTGGCATGTTCATTTATTTCATTAATTAGTGACAAAATTATGTTACTAAAATTGTAGTGATAAATAAATCAATCATAAATTAATTAATAATTTCTATTTAATTAAATAAAAGAGAAGATAAATAAATCAAAAAACTGTTAAATTGTTCATAAAAAACAAAAATTTTAAATAAATATAGCTACAGTAAGTTATAACCCAATAAAATGATTATTCTAATGTCCTTATGCTAAATAAATAACCAAATAACAAAACGTACCCAATATATTTTAATTAAATGAAAGGAAGCAAATAGTCTCAAAATGAAAGGAGTCCTACAATACTGATAGGACATCACTATTATTGCCTAAATAAAGTTCTTAATTTAAAATAAATAAAGTGAAAATGACCATAAAAATACATTTTCCAAATATGATGATGGAGTTAAATTTTTTAAATCTATCAATTATATAAATTAAGCAAGACATTTAATTTATGATTGATTAGTCTTTCAGCTATTCAACAAAAACATATCCAATTTCGAAAGAAAGATAAAAAGAGGATATTTTAACCACACAATCGAAAGTCAATTATATACTCAATCCGTGTAGATAAATTAAATTATAATTATACTATTACTCAAAATATTAATAAGCTATACAAACTTCGTGCTATCGTTTATAGAACATATGAACATTAACAAAATGATGGATCTTCAAAGTTTTTCCATATCAGTCATAAATAACTTCAAAAATTCAATGAAAAATCCGTACATATACAAATAAGATTAAATAATTGTCACACGTCGGATGTCAGTCTTTTTGTTTCTAATGCACTAATAGTAATACAAATAAGTTGAAACAATTGTCATATGTATCAGATGTCATTCTTTTTTGTATTATTATTTTCTTTCATATATCAGCAAATTATTTGTACGTCTTATTTTATTCCATCTTGTTGTCTACAATCATAAAAACAAGTATTAATCAATTTGTTCATTTATTTATATGCAAAATGACAGCTTTTTTGTAGAAAAATATATTTTATGCACATGTAATTAATTAAATAAGCTTAGACAATTAAATAAAAGCACTATAACTTTGCACGTGAAAGAAAATTTAAATATTTAGTGAATATTTTATTATTTAATTTTTTAATATCAGTTAATCTTGTAATAAGAATAAGACTGATTAAATAATAAAAATATCAAAAGATATTTTAACCACTGACAATCAAAAGTTAATTACAATTCAGAATGGAACCTTAATAAAGAGCATTAACAACAATAGCATACTTGATTGAGATTTGGCTTAAAGTACGCCACCAAGACCTAAATAAAGTTATTGATTTTGTATTTAATAAAACAGACAAATATATGCTACTCTCTAAAAGTAAAATGAGAATAATCATACTTTCAAACATGATTAAATCTATCAATTATATAATTTAGCCAAGATATTTAATTTAAGGAGCGAACTCCGTTTTAATCCTACATTTTATTAAAATACGATGTTTTCATGGTAACCTAAAACATATGAAATTGTCTAACTTAAATTAAATTTAACTTATATCAAAATACATATAAGAATTTTAACCAAGCACTAACCATACAATGCAAGTTTATCCATGTTAAAATAGACATTACATACTAAATTATGTATCTTGATAAGCACATATACTCACAAATAATAGAAATAATAAACTAAATAGTTCAAATTTTACGGGAAAAATTAAATGGAAAAAAAAGGCAAAAAGGCTTAAATATGATAAAATATACAATCATAACTAAAATTAACAACAACAAAACAATATTTAAGATTTTGTGATAGAATAAAAAACTAATGGTAACCTTGAGCCCAAGTATGATTGATGCAATAGTTTAAGATTTATTGACTCTTTAATTTCAATAACTATAAGTTAATTGTTGACAACAGACCACCACCACTAGTGATGAGGTCATGCTTTTTGTTAAACAAATCAAATCAAGTCCAAAAGAGTATTTTTAATCTTTGGATAATCGAAGCATATACCTTAAGCACCATGAGGGTTGCTTCCAAAGTACCAATCTAAGGTCCCTCCATTGACGGCGCCTTTAAAACATTTGGTTTAAACAAAAATGAACCTAAATTGTTATGCAGAAAGGAAAGGCTACCAAGTAACATAGAAATGACAGCAACGCAACAAACCCAAATATGACTGCCATTTGTCTATTATTTCTTATCAAGCAAAAAAAGTCACCTCTGGACCTTACGTTTTTCTTTTTATATCTATTCTGGACCCTGATCCAATTTAACCATCTTAACAACTATGCAAGTCAAACGTTCCTCTTAAAAAAATGACTTTAACGTTTTTTTATTGGTAAATAGTTATTCACTTTTGTTCCCCATTTTGAGAGCAACCAACACATCGAGAAAATAAAGTATATAATCTAATCAAAATGAGCTGCATTGTAATCATAACAATCATTGAGGAATTACTACTCAAGATAAGTCAAGATAAGTATAAAAAATAACCAAAATCTTGCCACAAATAAAAAATGCTAACCTTGAATCCACCATTTGGTGCCAATACATTTCCATGAAAAGCTTCAATTCCTGTTTGGTTACATTTAAATCACTGATCTGCACCAATAAAAAGAAGGGGTTGACCCCCTTCACACAAGTTTCTACAATATGCCTTTAAAACTAACGCATAGCATTAAGCAAAATCCATAACATATCGTACTAGAACAACAAAGTATATGCAAATGGAAACAAATAAAATATAACCAAACCTTCCGTCAGCCAAATAAACCAAATATTGCATTCACAGCATATGCTAATATGTTTTTTTAATTTCATGATGGTGATAGAGGGTTCTAGTGGTGATGGTGATGTTGATAGTGAGGTGCTCTTCAAGTATTGGTCAGACAATGGAGGATACATTCCAGAGAACTAGACATCAACTTGGTTTAAGTTTGAGTTGCTTACTTCAGATACAAAATGTTATAGCATAAAACAGAACTCTGAATAAAAATACAATATCATGCCAAAAAAGAAATACTCACTATGAGACAAAGTTAATCTAAGTGGAGTATATGCAACAATATATAGCACATCTCCACAAATTGAGTTTTGTAACAAAAATCAACAATGACCCCCCCCCCCCCCCCCAAAAAAAAAAAAACAATTATTGCTATTTCCTTGAATCTCACCCAAATCCCTAATGCGTATAATGATTTCCAAATATAAAGATCTCCTAAACACTTAAATCACACACCAATTTCCTCTATAATTTGCTTTCTTTTCCATAAAAAAGACATGATTTTGAACGTGTAAACATAAAAAATCAATCTTTCCTTCCTACTTTATTTCTATGATATCAAGCAAGGAGAAGTACCACACAACTATTTCCTTTAGGTTGAACTAAAGGAGTCCACAGAATAAGTATCATTCCTCGCCTTGAAAAGCAACTACTCTTCCCCTTTCATCTTCCCCTTATTGATCTAAAGCTAGAAGTCCGCATAATTAAAGTGAAGACAAAAAGCGACTCTCCTGGAATACTAGTGGACGAGAGATCAAGCGGTATGCGAGAGACAGAGAGAGAGAGATAAGTAAGCGAGAACATACTTTGTCAGCTTTAATGTTGCATCTTCTCTCTTCATTTTTCTCTTTAGATTTCAAATCATCAGATGGATTAGGCTGTCATCAGATGGATTAGGTTGGTCTTAGCAACTGCAACTCAACAACATAGTCCTATTATTGTACAAACAGCATGATGCTTACAAAGATGTACTAGAATTTGCTGCAAAAAGAGAAATGAGAAGTATACAAGATCCAAAGACTAATTTTTATGCCCATCCTCACACGCCAAGCACAAAGAGGTCATGTATTTATAACATGACACCCGAACAACTTACCACAAAAGATCGCAACACATGAAATGTATGGTATGAGCTAGTAACTGTCTCCGCATCTCGTACAAGAATCTTCTTCTTCTTCAGTTCCTTGACTACAATAAGTCAACAAAAGGTGCCGTTAAATTAATCATATCCTTCAGTGGTTTAAGCTTTAAAAGACAAGTCCTTGATTGCTCAACACTCAAAAGAGTTAATATTCAAAAAGTATGCCCAAGAAAACAACAATTTAGGACACACAATGCAAAACAGCGGCAGGACTAAGCATTGCATTGCATGGTATTGTCCAACAACCACATACCTAGAATTTCTTACGGACTCTTGACTAAGCATACCTGCTTGTTTCTATTTTCTAATGATCAATGGAAAATTTTATAAAATGTTAATCCAAATAACTCAAAGGAGCCGAGAGATACTTATCCTCCCGTCAAATCATCATTTTCTAGCATCTTATACGTCTAAATCCAACAACAATGGGAAAAGTTTTTGTAGTTTCTGTTTATCCGCATGATTTATCCCCCCAAACAGACCATCACTAGTGCTACAAGTATTACATGATTTTGACAACATAAAGTTCGTGCTACGCTAACTCCTCTTCTAGTGTACTAATAGGAGGTGGTGTTCCTCAATCTAAAAAAGCAATAGAATCAAATTGTTGGGCATCCCTATTTTACATTCCCAGGTTTTACACTGCAACTCTCTTTTCGTCCTCAGAAATGCCACCCTCCATGTCAATTCTGTATTAGTGGCAGCACAAATGATGCAACAAATACTGGTTATCTCTTGTGCACTCTAAGATGATTACAAAGATGTCCTAGAATGGGCTGCAAAAAGAGAAATGACAAGCACACAAGATAGATCAGAAGACTAATTTTTATGCCCATCCTCACACACCAAGCACAACACCCAAACAACTTACCACGAAAAGTCTGCTATTAACTGCCTCCGCATGTCGTACAAGAATCTTCGTGATCTTCAGTTCGTGCACTACAACAAGACAATAAAAGGTGCCATTAAGAGGAACTAATCGTATTTTTTGGTTATTCTTTGGTGGTTTAAAGCTTTAAAAGACACTTGACTACTCAACAGTCAAAATAGTTATAATATTGAAAAAGTATGGCCAAGGAAAGAGCAATTTTAGGATTCACAATGAAAAACAGCGACAATTTACTTTTTCTGAACAACTGACAATATTTAACTTGACAAGCATTTACAAGTGGTAGTAACTTCATAACTAACCCAACCAAATGTAAAAGAAAATTAGATTTAATTGGGCCAAAAATGCTTTTTCATCCAAAACCAAGTGTGAACATACCTATTATCGGAGAAGCATCAGATATTGATAGCTTTCCAAAGTCAAGCGGCGGCGACTTTAATGGAATCTCGTGAATTTCCAACCTATACTCAAAAGTATCCAACATTTTAAATCTTCAATCTTTATAAGAAGACACTGAAATCGAAAACAAAAAACATTGGTACTTACAAAAGCCATTGATGGCAAACTGAAAGCTTTTCATTTAACCCTGAAAATAACTGGGCGTGTCCATGCTCAGCGCACCCAACGACCTCTCGGCCATGAAGGTGATTTGAATCAATTTTCAAGGTTCAGTTTATGAGTTACAGAAGCCAATGCAGACGACAGAGGTCATGAACTCTCCATGCTGTCAATTGAAAGATTTTCACATATGCACTCTTAGAAATAGCACAATCGGTTTTCACATATCATTCTTTAACATATGATATAAGCACATTTCTCCGTTGATAAAGACGACCACAATAGTTTCAACATTTTTACAATTACTCTTTCTGCAGAGAGCGAATTTAAGCAGTTAGGATTAACTCCACCCTCAGCGTTTTGGATGAGAAAAATATTGATAACCTGACACCCATATGGACAAGAAGAAGAGTAAAGTAGTATGTGATACCTAAAGACTTCTCTTGATCCCATTAGTGAAATAATTATTAGTAACACAAATAAAGAGGCACATGATAGACAACATTAAGTATAAGACATGCTATCTCTGAACTTTAGACTAAATTCCACCAAGCACAATAACACAAGAGCTGAATTTGCCGCCTATAACTTACTTTACGCTCCTTCCCATGAAATTGGGGTAACTTAACATCGACAATCCATGCAATAAGATCCTTCCCAATCACTTGAAAAAGTGCATGCGTAGGAGCACTAAAATATATCTTATCAGATTCCACACACAAAAACCATTCTTGACCTCAAGCATGTCTTGATCCAAACACAAGAATTATCCAAGTAGCAATTCTCAAATTTCATTTCATGTCACTCAAGTATATCCCCTACACTAGTATGACTTAATAGTTTAAGAAGAGATAGCAATATTGAGAACAAGCACTTGTAGCACAACATTCAACACGCAGGTATCCCATTGACTTCATCAAAACCAAATGAAACAAGTCTCAACACTCTCACAAGGGTTCTCACAACGATGTCATTGTAATCACTCATAACATAAGGTGTTGAAGAATTCGGGTTTCACTCAAGTCAATACATAGAATGCCATTACCATAGGCTTGCTTGTGAATCAAATCTCCACCACGAACGAAATGCAAATTAATGCATGAATCAAAGGGTCTTTCGATGGGTTGTAATGGGGCTTAGGACAAGGTGTGGCAAAAGATAGGTCGAACTTTGGCTTATGAATTCAAAGGCACGATGCCAACCTAGTTGCTTATCCTTCCAGCGCATTTTCGTTCGACTTAATTCAAGTGCTTTGAACAGTCAAAACTCGCGAAATTCTTATGTTTATTGCATCTCCTGCATCTTTTCCTCCTTTTCTTTTTCCCCCTTCTTTTTTCCTCCGTTTCACCATTCTTCTTCTCCTTTTTTTTTTTCTTTTCCTCCATCTTTTTTGTAATCTTTTCTTTTTTTTCCTCTGTTTCATCATTTTGCTTCTCTTTTTTTCCCATTTTCTCCTTTTTTTTCTTTTCCTTCTTTTTTTCCCTCTCTATTCATTACTTTTCTTCTCTTTTGTTTTTTTTCAATTTTCACTTTCCATTTTTTTTCCTTTCCCTTAGGGCTAACGATGTATCCGTGTATGCAGCTTGAATACATTAACTCACTTCCATGTCAACTTAAAAGCAACCAAGCCAACACCATGCCCTTGAATGAGTTCAATATCACTTTAGGAAATAACCAAAAAGGGGACAGTCAAGCTTATAACGTGGTTTAACCAAGAAAAGAAAAGCAAAGGCTCAAAATGAGTTTTTCTATGGGTGAATTCAAGGTAGGCTCTGTTCAAGTCAATGGGTTTTTCCTAAGTGCCCTTATCACTTTCATACACCAATCTAACAAGAATGTGGTCTCAAAATGTATTACACAAGCAAGTTCTAGAATGGACAGACTTAAGTTTGACGCCCTCAATCAAAATAAATATAGATGCACTATTGAAATGGAAGTGCTTTGGCCCAAAAGCTCACACAAAGGGTTTTTGTGTTGATTCTTGAACATTGTTAATTTGATGCAGTCAATGGAACATAGTTAACACAATTTTCTTTTTTTTTTTGGGTTTTTTTAATATGCCACAAGCGTCCGTTTCTCTTACTTATCTCGACTTAAACCAAAATTCCTATTAATCTAAGGGATATCACAAGATGACAATCTGAAAATACAGCAACTACCACAAGATAATTCACATATTTTTCTCAAGACACACTAACTTCATTAACAAGTTGGTGTTCAATAAAACTTTTCAGCCACCAAACAAAAAATTTCACATCCCACACATCCACATTCCACACATTAATAAGAATTTCAACTTTCAGATTTCCAGCAACACAACCAATTTCGCAAGAATCGTGCTACAATGACTATCCAACCACGTTCCCAAAAACCAATCACAACCACAAAGAACAACATACCTCTCCCCACAACAAGCACATGCATGATGCATTGTCTTCAATCTATGCACAGAAACCCACTCAAACAATGGAACGAAAAGTAAAAAGGGAAGAGAACATGTCCCTGAAAATTGGGATGGTGCCAAGAACGGGGGTTGTATGGTCTGAGCTAGTAACTGTCTCCACATCTCGTACCACAACGCAGCACATCAAATGTATGGTCTGAGCTATTAACTGTCTCCACATCTCGTACAAGAATCTTCTTGGTGTTCAGTTCCTTGACTACAACATGACAATAAAAGGGACCGTTATGAGAAATTACTCATATCCTTTGGTGGTCTAAAGCTTTAAAAGACAAATCCTTGACTGCTCAACACTACACTCAAAATAGTTATAATATAGAAAAACTATGGCCAAGAACACATCATTTTAGGATTCACAATGCAAGACAGTAGTAATTTACTTTGACTGACCATTGCATTGCATGGTACTGTCCAACACCTGCATAACTAGAATCTCTAATGGACTCTTTGGCACACAATTATTGCAGGTAATACTGTTCAGCCTTCCACCCTCTCCCTTGTGCTTGCAATTGGCAAGATCTCACAAGAGAAAGCCCACAAAATAGAAGTAGTAATGCAATATATACTTTTATTTCATTGTAATTACTGCACAAGAAAATTAATTTGATGTACTAATTATTATTTTTCCTATCTCCATTTCAAAGTTTCGAACATGAAAGAAATTGAGGTTGGTCTTAAAATGGATTGGACACTACATCCATGCATAAACAGATGCCAAGAAACATAATGGATTCATCTCCACCAGGTTTCTATATAATCAAGTGAAAGAGTGCATACTAGTGTATAATGCTAACAATAATATAATCTATCAAATTAGCAAAGCTAATTCAAAACAAAACTCACATGCACTCTAACTTCCCACGATTAACAAAACACCCATCATGGTTTATAGCCGAGTTTCTAAAATTCAGCAAATGGCCAGCGAAGGCTTGGTCATATAACAGATGGTGATGCATCTCATAATATTATAGACATCAACATGCTTTCCAAATATCAAAGGTGAAAATTAGACTCCAAACAAATCAACCTGACATCACCCATTTTTTCAGAGATCCAACCAGCAACATTGAGCTTTACATCCATCCTTGCAGCTGCAATGCTATGTCCCTGCCTCTTAATCGATTCTGAAAATCAACAATTAACATGACTTAGTTGAAGAAGGCAAATTAGTCTCAGTTCTGCCAGAGATCAATATATACCTGCATTCTTGCCTCGCTTTGAGAAACAAACTGCTTAAAACACTTCTGCTCGGACAATTGAACATCTTGAAGAACATGGTTGACCTACAGTTGACAGTTTCAACAACCGAATCAATCAATCTCCAGCGGTTTCTAAGAAATTTAATAAGGAAAGCGGCAGTTGAGGACCAAAGCATGTTTCCCAATCGAGCTTTGACAGTTAGTTTCATTAGAGAATAACACAACCTACCATTCAATTCAATAAGACCAAAACTAGAACACAAGGCAACAGTACAAAACAAGAACACATAGAGGACCACGCCCTGACAAGCATAAGATGTTAACTTATCAGTTTGTCCCCTTTCTTAAACCTTATAATATATAGAGAAGTGCACCATGCTTAAAAAGGACAATAACAAAAGGAATAAATATAAATATGCACACAAGTACGTGTATAAAAAGTGACTAGTATTCCCCCAAGTAGATATAAGGTATACATAAACATGAGAGATGCACAAGAAATACACCAAACTAAATGAACGGAAATAGATATAAAGTTATAAACACGAGTACATTGCATGGAATGAGAGAAGGAACTCCAATAGGTACCTTGGATCATGGCTTAGTCATAGTAAACTACACAAACTATTTATTTAAAAATTCTGGCTTATAAGTATCAACACTTTTCAACCTACCAAAACACTCTTCAACTACGCCATGACCCAGTATACCTAGAGTCATGGCTTAGTCACATTAGACTATACAAACTATTTATGTAAAAAGATTGGCTTGCAAGTATCATCACTTTCCACCTACCTAGACATAGTTCAAAGGAATCTTACACAAATTCATTTAAACAACATGATAACAATGTTATGGCCCTCAACCAACTTGAAGAGTGACAATGGTGGGGTTCGAAATTCGCATGTAATTAAATTACAAAAAAAAATACCAGAATTACCAGGGTAAATAACTCTCCAACACGTTCTGACATAGCTTTGACCCGAACAATTATATGGCTACAGGGCTCCTCCTTCCCTCGAACTGATGGTGTGAAAGGATATACTGATATCCCACCAGCTTTTCTTCCAATTAATTAGTTCAGTTGTACAAAATCCAAATCTTTAGTACCCATCTCCAGCAATGACTAGCTGTTGACACAACATATCACATGAGGTTCCATTTCTTGAAAACTAAATCTCCATTACAAGACTGGTAACAACCTTAAGTTTCTACAATTATACTCCAAGAGAGGGGGTAAGGTTACAAAATTACACATGTCCGTAACAATGGCATTCTAAGCACAAAAAGAAACAAATTAATATCCCTGGGTTTCTTTCTTCAAATATTACAGCATAAAGATTTCAAAGCTGTTGTGGTTTTTTCTTAAGTATGTACACTTTCTTCATACTAAAACAAATGGACATTGGTAGCCTTCAGACATTATGCTTTATTCAGCCATTGATGGATGTTTGTGTATACTCATGCTATATACTAATAACAAAAAGATGTGGGATTAACACATTTTGCTCCGTTCAACATTCATAGAGAGTGCAGAATAGCTTTCAACTTTTTAAATTCAAGAGAGAAACAATAAAAAATGCAGTCTCGAATAAGTTTAAGCCGAGCCTCAGTCTAAACAGCTTGGATCGCTCTGCTTGACTTACTGCCCTGTTGTAGTTGACTTTGGAGGTAATATGCATGGGCACTTCAGACTTATGTACGGTATTTATTGATGGGATGGTGGTTTAGCACATATTCAATAACCAAGAAAGTACTAAAAGTTCAATTTACGATAAATTAACATTGTAAAATAAAAACAAAAATCCAACATTATCATAATTGCACCAAATAATAAGCAATAACCGAACAAAATTGACAATCATGGTTTTTTTACCAATCGATAAAATATTAAATTTGCTAGCACAGCTTCATCTTTAAGATGTACCTACTATACTTCTTCCAAAACTACACATTCACATACAACACTATCAATAAATTTTAAATTCAAACTGAACCAATGAGAGAGGATGAGAGATATACCTGTTCAGTGTTCAGTGACAGACCACTTTGAATTGAAAAACTGGCTGTAAATGCCGTGCAACATTCGCTTCTCAGCTTCTGAAACTGATGATTTAGGCATTTAGCCTTGGATGCCATGGACTCCAGAAGAGCAACCGTGATAATAGGCATCTTTCCAGTTCCACTGCCATCTTCCCTATCCAAGAGCAAATGAACTACTTCAAGTTGTGTGCCAGAAAGAAGTGCTTGAAGGTCCGCTCCACTAAAGCCTTTAGTCCTGTGAGATATAGCTTTCCAAGTTAACATTACTGGCCATTGGTAACTGCATGGAAACAGTCCAATTAGTAATTATGAAACATATGAATAATTGCAAATATTTTTCTTACTAATGATATATCATCTAGCAAGCACTGCAAAGATTAATAAAGAAAATACACCTGGTATCTTGCAGATTACTGATCAAGAGTTACAGACTTAGATTTCCAATCAATCACTCACTAAGACGTCTTGCTTTTCTAAAGAAAATAAAACAAACAATGACCTGAAACTTGCAATGCTAGCAATTGAAGACAAAGGCTAGATGAAATTATAGTTCACGTGGAGATGTCAAGTTAAAAAATCATTTCCACGTCGTGATTATTGTCAGTGACCCTCTTACCTATTGCAAAGGGCCGTCATAATTATCTGGACAATAAAACTACTCAGCACGATCTCAACCATGGTTTTTCCCTTTCATTTACTTCATTTTACTTGTTTTTAGAATGGGAAGAAGCAACAGAGAAAGAAACAAACAAAATGAAGTTCATTGATCTTCAAAGGGAGAATTAGAATGACCTTTGCATTGTTCCATATTTTCAATTCATAATTTAACAATAAAACAACGCAATAAACCAAGTTAAAATGAAATATGAGCCAAGGTACAGTCACATTCTGAAGATGGGCAAGATGTAGTTTCAAGAGGACTTAGTTCAATTTTAAGTTAATACTTAATGCAGGGCAATCTCTTCTTCAGGCACTGCACCAGCATGACTGATAGTGATAGTGATTGAAATGCCATCCTATATATTACAATATTCAACATCACAAATATATATAAGCTTTTAAAATAGCACTTCTTATTCTTGTATACACACTAAAAGAACATATTTACGGCAAGGCATCTAAGTATAGGGCCACAGCAATCCCCTTACTGGACCAATTCCCTCGCCCCCTCCCGGCAAGCATATTACAACCCTATTAACACATAAGAACCGAGCAAACCCAGCAACACGTCATATAATAGAATGAGTGAAGGGTATGAGGTGCTAAGTTTTAAGCGATTGAGGAGCTCAGGAAAATAGAGTGGAAGAGCCAACGACAAACCTAAAATTTTAAAAAAATGGACTAATTGTTCAAGAAATCTGAAATTTATTTGCCTCGACACCCTCAACCCCCACTATTGTGTATTTATAAGGTTCCAGGTGTTGCGACGGAACAACAACATCCACCAATTCCAAGATATTAATTCAAACAAATGTCAACATGGAACAAGACAAATGTCAAAGCCTGTAGAGTTCTTAAACTATTTGATTGACAACAAAGTTCGTTTCCTCAAAAGAAGAAAGACTTTAGAACATATGTCGGTTTCTATCAACTTATGCTTTGTTTAATTCATTATACAAAGAGAAAACCTGCATTGGTAATAGCTTTAGTAGAAAAGAAGATACATAACAACAATCTACCTTTGGTAACCACTTCCAACTCCAGCTCTTAAGATCATTCCAGAAACAAGAAGTCTAGCAAGTGGATCAAGGAATCTAACCCCCACTGGCCTCAGTCGAAGTGTCCAATGTAGAAAGGGAAAAGGAGCAAAAAAATGGAGACGTTGCAGTCCTGCCGAAGACCGGTGGAGAAAGCCGGGGGATGGTCGGAAAAGAGTCGTGGGGGTGAGGGGACTCCAATGTCGGCGCTGGTCGCCGGCAACGGTGACGGACGGAGAGAAATTGAGCAGATTGGTTGAAAAAGGGGGTTAGTGTTGCAGTCTAAAGACGCGCGTGCGGGCGCGTGGGTGGTGGGAAAATGATGGAGTTGAGCGGCGACGGGCCGCCGGAACAGAAGTGGGTCTCCGGCAGTGGTCGCTTGCCAAAGTGCTTGGAAGTGAAAGATCAATTTTGTTGATGATGGAAGAGAGAGAGGGGAAAAACCCCTTTACTAGAGAGAAGAAATGTACACTTCCCAGAAACCCAATTGCGGAGAATCAATAACACAAAGGAAAATATTATTTCTTTTTTATCTCTTTATTTCTTGTTTTAAATCTATAATTTTCTGTTCCTTTCTTTCAAATTTTTTAATTCAATTTTTAGTAACAATTGCACAATTTCAACTTTATATAGCTTTTTGCGTGAAATTATTTTACATTAACATTATATTTTCAGTGAGAATACGTACATCATATTTTCAGTGAGAATACGTAAAAAAAATACTTTTTTACTTTAATTATTATTTTAAAATTAAAAATTAAAAATAAAAGTATAAACAAACATGCATAAGAATAAGATTGTCCAAACTCGTCTTCTCTCAGAGTGAGCATGCCACCCACAAAAGGAGCTATCTGTGTAAATATACATAAATACAATATATATTAAATTATTTAAAATCTATAACGTTCTTTTTTTTTTAACAATTGAAGATCAATGGTTATTAAAACAAGAGTATAATAGGCAACTCATTAAAAGTTATTGAACAGCCTGCTTAATTATTTCAAAGTTTCAGATCTAGATCTATTAACATGTTGCATATTTCAGAGACCAAATACAATAGAAAGGTTTTGGGGGTAGCTGATCATATCTTCACAGTAAATTACCAAATAAAACAATATTTGAGCTGGAGCTCATCACTTTCAATCTTCTTACCCAAACTGACTAAAAAAAAAAAGAATATCACCAATAAAGTCTATTGGAAGATTCGTTACAACAAAATATGACATCTTTTTCTGAATATTAAATTACTAAAAGATCCATTGAATTCTAAAAACCATCATATCTGTCAATTGTGTTTCACATATACTTAGTGTGCAAATTAGTTTTAAAAAAAAAAAATATGCTTTTCAATATTTAATTCATGTATCACATACATTTGGCATGTAAATTATTTCAGAATAATTCATGCTTTTCAAAAATTCATTTACACTCCATGTTTCTGATAATCTGCAGTGTCACAACATTACCCACTAAATGTATTAAAACTCATGCACTATGCCTGATCTACCCACAAATTCAGAGCATATGATCTATTATCCTGGTGGTTCTATTACCTAGATCCAAACTAGACCCCACTATTAGCTGACCTTATCCTGCCCATCCTATGCGAGGGTATGGAAGAACTCCTTAATAAGCCTGCATCTACAGTGCAAAGCAGATCAAAGATACATGTGAAACGAAGATACAGAAATCTTCTCAGCAGCTTTAATTTTCTTAGGTCTAAATAAATCATTATTCACTTAGTATTCTCGCATGCTAATCAAAAAACTCACGAAACAATCACAATACCTCAAGAAAAGCTTTTAACAAGGACTTGTAAACTACTAATCCTTTTAGAGCTTTTCATTTTGGGGTGCATATTGTTTTTCCTTGTCCTTTTGAAGGAAACATGGAAGATCCCACAGCAAAGGGATTATGACCACAAAGAGATTATAAACACAAATATATTTCTGGAGAAATTAAACAAAATAGAACTCAGACCACCTTGAGCAACTTATCATATGAATTCAGAACATAATTTCTTTTGCTAATTATGCACCAGTTCTGTCCCACAAGGTTGGTCTGGCCTTTTATGTTAGTTCATTGCAAATGTTCTATACTTGGATATAAAGCCATTTATCATTTAATCTAAAGGCACCATCTGAATTTTCCAAACCACCATGCAGAAAAGGCAGTACGTCTTCACACAAATCATGATATGGTACAGACCTCAATTTGAAGAACCCGGCCAATTGCTGCTTCTGACTCATTCCAGTTCATCTGTGAACAAAGCCCATTTCTTCCCCCAGCTCGCCAATCAAGAAGGCCAAGAAGAACTTCCACAAGACCAACCCTACAACAATTATATGCCATGTTACTATTGCATGACACAGAGAACATGCAACAGTAGTTTTATCAAGATGCATATCCCAATAATATTCTAAAAACAGACTCAATCACCCACCCATATCTTAGCCCAGGTGACAGATAATTACACATTGTGGGCCGAAAATTACTTTGTATCTAATAAATACTAATTGCATGATTTGCATTGCTTATGCACCCATCTTAGAAAATTTATCATGAAAACACAGATGAATTTATGCGCATTGTTGTTTCATTAACCACGTCTGCACATTTCACATGCACAACAATTCTACAACTTAGGGTCTAAAGAGATATTGATGCTCACTTGAGACCCTGTGCAACAAGTGCATCTCTTGCTCGATTCCCTGCAACTACAACACGCTTTAAGGTTTCAAGAGCTAGGATGCTTCCACCTTGCCAACCAATCGCGTTCGACAGAAGTGGAACTACCTGAAGAAAAAGCTCGTCAGAACAATACCAAACCTAGCAACAGATGTTTAATCAGATAAACACATCTTTTGTATGATATTTTCTTGGAGGGGAAAAAAGGGGGGCTGCTTAAAACCACAGCATATCTGGGGTGTCCCAATACTAGTGGCTGCCATAGCTTATGCACAGGTGGTGCTACCTGCAAGCTAATGTAGAACACGTAAACAATTAAGGCGAACTCGCTCCGGAGGAGTTTGTGAATTTTGTTGCGACGAACCATCCTCAGATACATAGGTTTCTGAATCTATTGTTTCTCTGCTTGCTCCATGGGCTACTGCAGACACAAGTTTGGGCACATAACCAAGATATCCAACATGATCTGCAAGAGCGGGATACATCCTGAGTAAAGAGACCGGGGCAGCAGAAAGAAGTAGAGGAAGTTCAGTGTCAACAGCTTGGCCATCATATTGTGAGGCGGCAACGGATATAAGGTACTGATCCAGCAGCCCTTCAAGAAATCTCTTGGGATTTCTAAGTGGAAATTTGGGATCTTTCAGGAATAACCTAACATAGATCCCTCCAACCTAGACAGCAATACATGATGTAAGTCATTAAACAGCATTAGCGTTCTTTAGAACATCCATGTAATCAATCAAAAACAAAAGAGTACATCTGCAGCACACAGCAGTTATACCTGAGGTTCATTTCTCATCTCCTGTTGGCCGGAGGCCTACTCAGGTACATCCCAATCAACAACACGTCCTTTCACCTGTTCACGGTACAGATCCGAAGCCATAGTTGCTATTTGTGCAGACAACGATGCAGCCATTGCTGGAGTCCAGACTAGTTCAGGAGTTTTGTTGTTTGTTCAAGAGCAATCACAACTGCTTCACCAGGACCATCCCTGATTACCGAGACAAGGAAATCAGGCAGAAATCTTGCCAGACTTATCGCCACTCTAGGCCCATGCATAGTCTGGCCAACAAGCTTCCCTAATAGCGAAGCTGCTGCGACTCTTTGCTGCAACGGAATATCTTCTACACAAAATTTCCATTTTAGAGCGCAAGATAGAATTCTTAAGAAACTGCTATCTATGAGATCAGCATACCTTGTGTTGGCAAGAGAACTTCAAGAACGAAAACCATCCCTCCATGCTTTGCAGCTGCCCAAGCTAGAGAACATGCAAAGCTCCTTCACGGCAGCTGGGAGATGAGTGAAGCAACTGTAATAAAACAAGCAGACCAGAGCTATCTGCGACCATTGCTTCCACACAAGGTGCATATGTAGTCAACCGTGACAAAACAAGTAGACATAGCTGAGGAATGTTGCTTGATGAAGAAACAGGAAGAGAAAAGCATTCGAAGAGGGGAATAGCTTCTCCTTTGTGGAGACCACTGAAGCTAAATTCAGATTCTTTGTCAACAAGTGCTGAAATTACAGAAATTACAGAAAAAAAGGTGTCAAGGGTGACTAAAAAAGTGTCAGACGAAAAACCACCAGACTTCTACCTGAAGGGATAGCAGACCGTATTGAAGATTTTTAACTAGTTCCAAATCCTCCCTCTCCAAGCTTTTCCCATCAAGTGATGCTGAAGAATCATCAGATGCTGCTCGGCAGATCCATCAGTGGTTACATCACTATTAAATGAGTATCCATGCTTGCAGCGGGTGCATTATGGACTAGATGTGATATAAAATCAACAAGGGCAAGACAGAAGTCCTCAGGCTTAGTAATTTCAAAATCTGGTTGATCATTATAGACTCTCAAGTATACGTTGCCAATATAGAGCTCCTTAGATAATGCTTCATAAACAAAGGAATGCGAATCTTTAAGGTCATATGAACCATGATGACTAAGGCTTGCACGCTGCTCTTCCACAAATTTCAAAAGTTCTACTCAGGTGGAGGAATTCCAGATTATCTGCAAATGAAAGATCAAGTGAAACTATGTCATGATATCTGAGAGTCCCACAAGGTCATCAACTATGGCATAGAGCATCTACAAATGGCCGTCACTTGGAACTACAGTATATGTGTTTAAAACATTTTCAATCTAGATAGTTATGGAAAGTAACACCCACACCCCAATTATTAAAAGAAAGAAAACCTATATATAGATTAGAATTATAGCTTGCACATAATAGATACCCTTTTCTTAATCATTATGCAAAAAATAAAACCTTCAGGCTCGTGAAAAGAACTTCTGGTGCAAAAGTTTCTTTTTTTGTTTTTTTGTTTTTTTTTATGGGGTGGGGAGGAGGAAAATGTGCAAATAGGTTTGCATATCAAACATAAGAAATGCATGGAAACTTCACAACTAGTCATAGATAGGAAGGGCATAGATTTTAAGGCCAAACACCAAATTTCTTTGATTAGACAAGATAGATAAGAAGATACTCTATTAGATGCAAACAAATAACCTCTTCCCTTAAAGAACCAATAGTTCACCTGCAAGAGATTCTTTGAATTAAATCTTTGAACCATAAAGTACCTTCAACACAATATAATGATCTATCTTACCACAGTACACCAGCCTTCAGAAGGGCATTTTGAATATCAGAGGAGATAGAAAGGTGAGCAATGGTCTGCAGGGCAGCATCAATAGCAGCAGGAACAAGCTCAAGTGCAGTGCAATGAACAATGTCATCAACTAATCCTGAAAATTCGAGCATCTCAGTTCTCGCACTTTCAAACTGACACAAAACTGGAAAGGTTCGCATTATGTTAGCGACAATAGTAGCGGACGGTTCAGTGGCAGGAGTTGTTGGTTGGACCACACACATGCAACGGGAAAGGAGGGTTGCAAGAAGAGGTATTCCACCATCTCTCACAAGTTCTTCACCATTCCATGATGAAGACTCGCACCTGAAAGTTAAATATGTGGAAATAGCATAAGCAAAAGTACATTTACAAAGTATTATCTAAAGAAGAATGATATGGAAATTAAAGGCAGATGATGAATTTACGTCAACCAAACAAGTTCCGAGGATGCAACTAGAAGATGTGCTTGATCAGAGGAAAGAAAATTATTATCATCCTTGTCCACTGTAATGGCACTTAAGAGCATAGGATATCCAGCATATTTGAATGGCATCAATACATTCCCATATCGCCTATATAGAATACACTGGCCCTTTAAGAGAAGCAACAACCTCCAACTCTGGGGACCTTGCAATCCTTGCACGGTCACCTAAGGGAGAGGAATAAGAAAGCAGTAGATCACTAAAAAGAAAATATGAAACATGGAACTCAAATATGAAGAAATACAACCAATTAAAGAGGATTGCATTCCGGCCAAAGACATGCCTCATAAAAACCCTCATATGTAGGGTTCAACTTAGGAATTTTGTCCAACTTTGCTGATCATATTCCAAGAAGTTTACTGATTGCACAATGAAATATTAGATGCAGGCAACAAAACCAAAGGGAAACATATGTAAGTAGTCCAAACCTCATAGGAAAGCCCTATGATTTACATTTTCACTCTTCCGCAAAAGCCACTTAGATTTATATATTTAAATTTATTTCTTGGTCCACACCTTAAATTGAGGTAGTATCATATCTAAGAATTAAATATACATATATATAGTCCCGTGTCCTTCCTAGTTCCAAGATATATTTACAACCAATACCGATATCCATTTATATGTGTAAAAAAGCATTTGGCTCATCTTGACAGCATAAATACCTTTAGAGCACTTTCTACCAGTCAAATAAACAGCTTAATTGTGAAAACGGCATCTAAACAAGTCGACTAATTCATTTGAAATAACATCTGGCAGCTTATAAGATCCCTTCTCTATATGTTCTTTCTTTTTTCTCAAGCTTAATCATATAGTCTCCGTTTTTTATGAGTAACGACAGATCCTCACACAGGATCAAGGAATTTGGCATACCTGCAAGCACTCATAAGCATTCTGCACTGCCAGAAACTTCTCCCTCCCTTTAGGATTTTTGTCTGAATGATACTTCATTGCAAGTTTCCTATACTGTCTCTTGAGCTTTTCCTCATCAATATACTCAATCTGCTTTGATATATCAGGTATCTCCTCAACTGACTCAAAACTTGGTTTCTTAGGGGAGTCGTCTCTGGATACTTCATCAATGGAAATCTCTAGTATCTTGCAAGCTTCTTCTTCAGAAAGATCCATTGGCCTTCGAGTTAACTCTTCTCTCCACATTACTAGCAATGATTGCAAAAACTCAACATGTTCAACAATAGGCCAATTAGGAAATCTAATTTCATCACATAAGTTTCGAAGATAATAACGATGACACCACATTTCATCTTTCAGCTCTGGATATGTCACTGGTGGCATTGGAGCATAGTCATATAAGGAATGACAATGCTGTGACAATTTCTGAGGGAAATCACCAAGATGCTGAAGAACCTAATCAAATAAAACTGAGAGTTAAATGCAGCACTTATTTGCATTGAGGATGACTCAAGTACCACCATGTTTTAGAATGTAAATACTAAATGTTAACAAAAGATGCTTGGGGTGAAAGACAAGTAGCAAACTCCAGTTGCAGATTCAGGGCTACCTGACGGATCAGATTTTCTGCTCGCATCTTGTGTGTCCAAATAATGAGGAGTGTCAGAATCAGAAACCATTGCTGCGGCAAAAGCAACTGGGCCGCTACGTTCCAGTACATAAAGCAATGACTCAGGTAAGAGGCCGCCCAAAACACTTCGTTTCGCCAAAGGTAGAGAAGAGGAAACTGCAGCTTCCTCACCACCATGAAAAGCTTGATAAACATGAGTCACTGAGAAGAGTTGGGCAATTGAAAGAAGATTAGATCCAGGGTAAGCCAGTTGCAAAAGAAAATGTGCCTGTACTGTATAGTCGGATTATTGCTTTTGGGTTCCTAG
Source organism: Sesamum indicum (assembly GCF_026168435.1). NCBI lineage: Eukaryota > Viridiplantae > Streptophyta > Magnoliopsida > Lamiales > Pedaliaceae > Sesamum > Sesamum indicum. Next base: position 15,896,799 of record NC_142664.1, on the reverse strand, counting down.
TAACTATAGCTTTCAGCAGAGCAGCAACGGCATCAACAATAGTTGGTTCACCAGAAAGCATTGCCTGCACATGAGAAATAGAGGAAAGAGTTTGGCTCATTAACTGAAGCTCTGAAATTGAGAAACAATGTGCATATTGAGGGAGCCACCATCGAGCCACTGCCTAGTTCAGCTTAAAAACAAAAGAAAAAATAATGAAAACATCTCAAACCTGTGTGGAAGGCAAAGAAAGGAACAAAAGTTACCCCACTTCCCAAGTGAAAGTGTTATAATATAATTACCATGAAAAGGCAATTAAGGAGGTGCAATAGTTCCAGTGACCCTTCTATAGTTGTTTGCTCAATCAGTCTCCAATGTGCATCTCATGTGACGATAAGCATAAATACCGGACAACTGACTCCCATTTTAAATGGCTTGCAAGGCAACCGGTTTATTGTAGGATAAATTTCTGATCCTATTTTACTCTACGTGCCACACATCAATCTTTTATGTAACCAAGCTCATAACCAAAGGAATGCTTTAAGGGGCCCAGTGCTTTATGTACGTGAAAGAATGGCCTGCTCATTGAAGCGAGTAAAGATTGAGGGAAGGGAAAAACAAAATGAACAGCCCTTCATAATTCTTTTGAACCAACTTGTACCAGATCTACGTACAAGCAAAATTTAGAACTCTTTTAACAGAAGTCGGAAATGCTGTACCCCACCCTCGCATATCCATCAACATAATCCTCGACTTACTATCCCTAAGCGAATACAAATCATAGAACTGCCAGATTGAAAATCTCAAATATTTGAGGACAAAGGTTGATGGAACTTGTTTCAAACCACATATCAACCTTTACATTTTTCAGGCTCTCCAGGTAAATAAACAAAAGATACAATAATAAGCATAACTTTCTGCGTTTTTAGCAATTTTTTATTCTAATAAGTCTGAGTAGATTTTTCAGTTGGCCAAATTGGGACAAGAGCACACACAACCAATAGAAGGACAGGCACTTAAAAATATTACTTGTGCAATCTGTGGAGATAACGTGAGCTTGAAAAGATCCTCTTTACTCTGGGGGTTGGTGTAACAATCTCTCCAGCATCATCTATATCTGAATGAGCGGCTACCATACTGTGCAATATGGACAATGCCACATCTCCTACCTGAAAAAGAACACGCCTGTTTTAGGAACATTGTAAAACAAGCATACCCAACTATAGGTAGGTGTATCAAGTAAAGACTCCTTCCATGTCATTATTTGTCCCTTTGGCGCAGGAAAAACAGAAATTTCTCTACCATAGATATCCTATTTAAATAACATAATAAATAAGAAAGAACCTCGTTCAGTAACTAATTAATAATATATTTAGTCTAAGAAATGTAGATGATCATAAGAGCGAAAAATTCTTCATTATCACAGTACAAATTACTTTATTTCATATTCTGTGGCGAAAAACTGCAACAGAATGATCATGATTGTAGTCTGTAGTCCAGTAATTAGTCTCTATAGAAACTAGATACTAATTCAACTCCATCAGTTCAGCAGTAGTTTGATATATAAACAACACTTCAGTGCTATTGAAGATCCCCCAAGATCCGCAAAGAGCTAGAGTAGTTCAATACAAGTCAGCAGACATGATGGAAACAGGAAGCACAGAGTTCATGGTGATCCTGATTGGCATCACGGTACCATTCTGGATGATACAGGTATAGACAAAAAGGATACCAATTCAAGGACTAAACCCAATGAACTCCAATTCTCAAATTGAACAGCCTGCTTAATTATTTCAAAGTTTCAGATCTAGATCTATTAACAAGTTGCATATTTCAGAGACCAAATGCAGTAGAAGGGTTTTGGGGGTAGCTAATCATAAACCAATCTTGACTAGCATAATCATTCATGATACATGTACTCACAGAGCTTCACAACTCAGTAAATTACTAAATGAAACAATACTTGAGCACGAGCTTATCACTTTCAATCTTACCCAAACTAACTAAAAAAAAAGTAATATCACTAATAACGTCTAAATAAGACCAAACTGTATAGAATATCCTAAATGTAGCATCAAACATCCCATCCGACAACAACGGACCAGAGCATTGTCCAAATAGTTAGATGCCAAAATCCCAGAGATTGCAATTGCATGCTCATGTACATAAGTTCAACAATTTACATAGCAACAGGCATATCATAATTCGAGAAAGGAATAGTAAAAGAATATGGGGACAGTATGTCTACTGTTGTAGACGATTTTAGTATATTGCCCATTATTGCACTCAAAAAATCAAAACCATCAAGCATCCTCTAAAATGCTCTGATACTTTATGACTTAGAGATATCCACCAAATTACCTTCATTTAGCTCCAACTAACATGCATCATTCTACAGCGCACACAGTAATTAGCATTCCAATTGTGATCAAAAGTCATATATTACATAAATGAAGCAATTATTTGCATATATTTCAATTTTAAATAATAATTATTATCTTACCATAAGTTTCTGCACAGGGGCATAACAAGAAAAGGAATGCCGGTAAAATACTAAATTTCCAAGAGACTATTTCTGCGTGATACCAGAAGAGGATCACACATAAGAAAAGAAAACAAACCTAGAACATAACGAGACTGCAAGATCATATGATAACTGGAAGCGAGACACCATTGGAGGACACCTAATAGCTGCACTATGTATTGCAGCTTCTCTTGCAACACTCGACGATTCAATATTAGCCATATCAGTAGCATCTCCACAATAATATCCTAAAACAATAAGATCGAATAAACAGAATAAGCACTTTAATTTCAGATATTGGTATTAAATAACTTCTCTAGATAGATCAACATAAATATCGATAGGAATTAAGCCAGTACAAGCGACTTACCAGGACTGAACCCCGAGTGATAAGCTCTTGGGAAGTGACAACAAATTCTCGAGCTTTTTGCACCAGTAGTCAAAAAAAACATTGATTTAAGAGAGTGACTTACAATGCAACCAAAGATTAAATCACTAAAGATGCAGAGCAACAAAAAGTAACACAGACCTAATTACAAATGATGGTATCTAATTGTATCTGTTGATTTTCAATGGATAAGAAAATCCCTAGCAGAACGCTAAGTCCTCAAAGGTACCTAAGATTTTTACAGTACTTATGTTCCATATATTCTTCTCATGATGTAATCTTTTTTTCATTTAAAACACCTTGTTGTGAGCTCATAACTCAATACCACCCAATATCTATTGTCGAGTATGGACTTGAATTTTACTCCTTCACCACTTCAAGAGCATAAAAAGATAAATGCAGGAGAGCACTAACACACCTAGCCCCTCGAAAGAATAGCTCGCACTACCAATGAACTAATGAATGGGTTCTGCATAAGAGTGTAGGGGACAAATGATAAAGATGATATGATAGCATATAAACAGTCACCTGCACCACGGAACACCAGCACTAAGAAGCACATCCAGGGACATCATCTGGTGTTCTCACCAAGTGTAGCAAATGTAACTGAAAGATATCTGATGAACTTCATTAAAGAGTTTAACAGAAGACGGAACACAAAAAAGGAATCTGATTTTATTATCAATTATTAGTTAACAATGATTCCCAACCTCACATACCTGGATAAACCGCATTCATGGGCCAGTATAGATTAGAAGTGAAAAATTTATAATACTTGTCTATATGCACCATGGTAGACTTCTTTAACTCTTACATGCAAGCACATACATTTTCCTTTTAAGGGGCGGTCATGTAAGATGCACTACTGCTATATACTGAACTTGCACCCTCACCCTGCTGGGATGGCAATCTAAAGGGAATAATTCATTAAGATTAAAGAAAACTATAATAATATAGAATTTAAATATTGTTACAATAAATACAATGCCAGAATCTATCTCCTCCTCCTCCCAACGAAAAATAGTAGTCACATAAGAAAAGGCATGCCAAAGTAGAGGATTTTACACAAAAAAAATTTCAGCACCAAGAAATGTGACAATTTTTTAATAAATCAATAAAGAAAAGAAAGGACTGCCGCAATGTCATTAAAGTTATTGCCTCCAACAGAATGAAATACTATGTGCACATAATCTCAAAACACAAACGCCGCAATACATTATGCAAATGCTAACTTATCATAACGAGGGTAAGAGGCCAATCACATCACAACACTTCGTTTTGCCAAGTATAGAGGAGGATAATCAAGCTTCCACAAAATCTATGGATTTCAAAGTGTTATCATCCTCGATGCAAACACAATACCCTTTTATCTCCTCACATCTACCTAGTCGGGACGGATTTCGCTTTTCTTTCTTTTCTTTGGCCACTAATGAATTTTTTTTCTTTTTTCTTCCCCTTTTGCTTTAGTCACGGCTTTTATTTTCTTTTTTTTCCCTTTGTTTTTGCCCGCGACTTGTGTTCTTTAGGCCGTTTTCGGGTCTTTTGACGCGAATGACAACACTTGTGGTGAAGGCACCCGGTTACTCAACCAAAAAACGTCGCATTCTGGCCTTTTGACGCGAATGACAACACTTGTGGTGAAGGCACCCGGTTACTCAACCAAAAGACGTTTTACCTAAAGTGCTTTGCATACTCATAGCTCCGGCCACCGTTTTACGTGAATAACAACATTTGTGATGAAGTTACCCAGTTACTAAGTGACCTAAACCAGCGGAGTAGATGTAATTTCCTTTTTCTTACTTTTCTTTCTTTCTTTCTTTTTTTTCTGGAAGGGGAAGGGCCTTTGAATTTTTCAAAATGGATGCATGTCCCCTGTTAGGGATATAAGGATCAATCGGGTAGAGTTTTAGCAAAGAAATATGATCTCAAAAGAATCCTAAGATTTAGTAGAAGCAAAGATATTCCAACTCTCTTTCAAAGCAATTCAAAATGCATGAAATTATGCCTCAACGACTCCACAGTTAATCAAGCAACAATCACATAACACTAGTGCACATTCATGTCTCAATCATATGACTTCCTAAATCACATTTATTTGTCAAATTACTAAAAAATAATATAAACGGAAGTAGTTTGATAGTAACTGGCAAAAGAAAACAAAACAAAAATAGTTTGATAGGATAACAAAAGATGAACAAAAATTTAAAAAAAAGTTACCCTCTGGTTCCTATGTGTTAATTAACACTACATATATGTCATGGAATTCTTTACTTTTGAAATGGTTTTATCCCATTTGGAAGGTGAATTGGGCTGTTCAAATCAAAATTAGAATATGAGAAGTTTCATGTAATTTCAATTGAACCAAGAGTCCAATCCTAAAATGCTAAACAATTACGGACATCCCGACAACAAAATGTCTCACAGAGCTTGATATACCACAAAGAACACAATACACGTCGTTTACTTGAATGAGATAACATAAAAGCACAACCAAATTAAACAAGATGAGAAACACCCACACCACAGTAGTAAAGTAATTGAAAACCACTAAAAAAGCATCCAACACTATTTATCAAAGGAACAAACTTGCCATAGATAAAAAGAAAATCACAACCCCATAATGTAGATGATAAATATCAAGAACTCAAGATAACAATGCAAACATATAAAGGAATGCTTGATGGATGAAATGAAGAGTGAAAGCCAAGAATGATCAACTTTTTACCACCATTATCACTTTGCAAAGACTTTCTAGTTTCTGTGTCATTGTTTTCAAAGACGTCTTTGCCCCCTCATACACCTTCATCCAGCATGCATGAAGACATAAGAAAAACAGATAATTTTGAAATTCCACAACCAAACTGCATGTTCACAAGAGGAATTAGTGTACTGTGCATCATTCGCTATTGTTGGATAAATAAATTACAAATAGAACTTACTTCTAAAGTCTTCATGAATCCTCAAGCTCTACCGCCTTCTTGGACCATTCCTCCGAACCTTCCTTAAACGAGTGTACAAGCTTGGTTACCTATGTGGTCCAGAAATATTGAAACACAAAGACGTTGACAAATGCATTAGATGTGGCAAATGTCTACACACACACACACATATATGTATATGAACAACCAATGCATTGCTTAAAAAGATAAGTAGTTGTTAAGACGAAGCCTTAACCAACCATCAATCATGAACTTATAAGGGCATCATACAACTAAGAACAACATGAATCATTACATACACACAAAGTCACAAACACAGCCAAAAGTGACACTCTTATAAACAAGACCGTCGTGCTTTGTTATATTGATCGCCAGCATGGTAAGTCCTCAAAGGTACCTAAAAGATTTTGACAATACTTATGTTCCATTTATTCTCCTCCCAATGTCATTGTGCTACTAGTGCTTAACTTAATACCACCCAATCTCCATGCCCAAATATTATACTCCTTCTACCCTTGAACAACATTAAAAAGATAAACATAGGACGAGGACCAGCCCACCCATCCACTCAAAAGAATAGCTAGCACTACCAATGAACTAATGAATCGGTTCGCATAAGTTTCAGATCTATTAACAAGTTGAATATTTTCGAGAAAAAAAAATGAAAGTGTTTTGGGGGTAGCTGATCATAATTCAATCTTGAGTAGCATAATCATTCATGATACATGTACTCACAAAGCTCCACAACTCAGTAAATTACCAAATGAAACAATATTTGAGCAGAAGCTCATCAGCTTCAATATTACCCAAACTGACTAAATACAGGAATATCACGAATAACGTCTACATAAGACCAAACTGTACAGAAAATCCTAATTTGAGGATTGTTCAAACAGCAGAAACAGCCTCGCACTCACAATATGGTATTAGATGATGAATGTATTCATCTTGGAAAGGAGACTGAACTGTTCGTGGTAATAACCAACAATGATAAACTGCGAAGGCCCTTAAAACCATCAGAAATTGAAGCTGGTTCTTGAATTAGAAGATAAAGAGGGATGAAAATTGGATTTGGACAGGTCAAGGGGACCAAACATCATAAAAGAAAAAGTGGCTTCATTAAAACTTCATGTAATAGAATTCATCATTCAAAAAGAACTAGCATGGTTCTGAAAATTAACCGATACAAGTCATAAGAAAAGCGGAAATCTCTGCTCACCAGATGCATACGAGATTATTTGCCTTTTCAATGGTGAAATATAATGCACCCCTTGGAATGCAGCAGGGCGCAGTGCATTGAGTGGTCTGAAATCAACGGAATATGCCTTCTGAAAGCCATCCAGAATTGCCATCATTGTCGAGTTTGCAGGTCTCCTGTCTGATTTATATCCTCTTAGCAATGACACCTGAGCAACCATGGAACGCTCATGATTTAGATAAATGTTCATGTCTTACAAATTGTCACATCTTAAGAGCTGGAATAACAAAGGAAGATTACGGGATAATTATACAGACACATACCATCAGGTTTGGGTATTACGGATTAAACGAAAAAAAGAAAAAAAAAAAAGAGGGAAAGGCCTATGAAGCATAATAATAAAGATCTATGAAGCACTTTATTCTCCACAACACACCTAAATGAAAACCACAAACAAGATTATCTGTGAACATTACAGGTTTCATCACCGAAGGAGACAGCTGCAGAATTGTGCTTACCCTAGTATTTCTTTGTTAATGTCTCTGGCATTGTACCTTGTATATCCAAAGCCAGTGTAATCCCAAACCTATAAGAAGACATTCATCAAATTCAGATGTAAACTGTTCCAACAATCCTTAGCAACATTTTTCTAATTTTAAGTAGAAGAAAATTACTGACCATATGATATTATATAGAGCAAGTTAAACACATTAGGATTGTCAAAGCAAAAATTAAATAAAAGAAGCACTACAAAGCAAGATAAAGATGACATGTAAGATGGAGGGAGAAAGTATTTGCAAGGAAGTGAGAGCAAACTTAGGACATCAATAGAGAGTATTCCAGTATTCCTTCTTTATCTATCAATATATGAACAATGAGAAAATATTGGGCCAAGAAGGATTGTTCAAACAGCAGTAACATTTCGCAATACCATAATTTGAGGCCTCCTCCTCGCTCTGTCTCTCCCCCCTGCTTTTCTTGGTTTTCTTTACTCTATTCTTTTGGGTGAGAAATGAACACAAGAAAAAAGAAATGAAGGTGAGAGGGTTTCACCATGTGAGTGTCGGTGGGGTTTGATGATGGGGAGAAAACGGTGGTTTAAGGGTTTTTACCAGCGGGGTTTTCCTTTCTTGGATTTGTACCCACATCCGCAGCTGCTTCTCCCGCGGGTGCTGCCGTACCATCACATTCGAACCTTTGAGTCGGCCATACCACCATGAACTTCACCTGCTTTCTTTAACTTTTTTCCTCGAAGAAGTGAACAGAGGAGAAGGGAAATAGTTTGATGGTGGGGTAGGGTGAGGGTATTTTGGCGGTGGGAGGACGGAACTGCGGCGTCTCTCCTTCGCCGGCTTTGGCTTTCTTGGAGGGAGAAAATGAGGGGTATTGTTTGAGGTGTGAGAAGAAGAATTGCAAGAGGTGTGACGGCCTTCCTCGTACCTGCAACATCACCCACTTGCCTCATCTGCTTCTCCACATTCAGCAACATCTCAATTTTCGCCTCCAAATCTCCGCCTCCATTTTCCTACAAAATTAAACCAAAACATTCGATAAATCACAGCACGAGATACAAAATGGGTAAGCCAACAATAGCCTATAAGCTAATTGGCAATCAGGAATGCGCATTTGCTTACCATTTCGATCGAATAGATACGACCAATTGGGGAATTTTTCGTGCAATCGATGAAAAACAAAACCCTAGAGAGAGAGAGAGAAAGAGGAGAGAGTTGAAATATGTTTTACCATGCGACCATCTTACCGCTAATAAACCTTTTACAAAATTATAAAATTTTTATTATACATTTTGACCCCTGAATTACGTTTATTATAACAAAAGTCCCCGTAAAAAATAATTTAGTATTGACAGAACAAAACACCCTTTTAACATATTTTTTGTTTCACTTTCTAAGTATATTTAATTAAAAAATCTCTCTCAAAACTACTTTTAGTAATTTTAAAATTTTTACTGAAATTTTTATTTAAATAATAATGTTCAAAATGTGTAGCTTTATATAAACTATATAATACATAAAAAAAGTTTACAAGTTCAATATGAAAATATATTTTACAAAGAAAATTATTTACAAGCTCAATTTAATTTTATAAAAAAGTATATTATATAACTTATAATTTTTATATTAAATTACATGCATAGATATTTAAAATATAGCAGTCTGAATTATATAGCTCCATACTATAAGAACCTTGCCAAGAAACAGCAATATTGTATGATAAGTTTAAGAAGAATCCATCATCGCTCATAAAATATTTTTTTTGGGTAAAGGTAAGTTTCATTATGTAGAAATAGTACAGTACAACAGTGAATTGGTTATCCCTCGACAGGCCAAAGACTACGTCATAGTCTATAGAGAGCACATATACTAATAGAACTAGAGATATTAATACTCAAAATTCTCCGCCTAACATCGTCGATAATGAAAGAAGCCAATACATTTGTCGTATGCTCAGTTTGTTGGAACCGTCTGCAGTTTCTTTCACGCCATAAGTGGTAAATGAATGATCCAAGGAACGCTCGGTATGCAGCATTGATGATATACTTCTTTCTCCATTTCCTCGCTGCCCGTTCCACATCCGTTGCCCATGCTCGATTGGGCGAGGCCAATCGAATAATTTCTCATATTGCTGAAAGGCATCTTCTGCTGAAGCGACATTGGAAGAATAAATGAGAATGTGTCTCAACTGCATCCTCATCACAAAGTATACATCCTCCCATGTGTGTGAGCCATGGTTTGTCTGTCGTTAGTAATTTTTCCTAAATAGCCATCCATAAGATAAAAGTATGCCGTGGAATCTTCAACGAACCCGAAAATAGTGAAGATCAGCCTACTTTCGGTCCAGTCGGGCTGATAAGTCGGTACAGAGCTTGGGCGGTGAGTCTATCATCTCCTTCATGAATCTGGGGTAATGTATAGATAATCTGAAGGCATTTCAAATCTGTGATGAGGGGCCAGTGCCATTGGCTCTCATCAATAACCGTATGGAGCTTGGTGGAATCGTCTAGCCCAAGTAATCTTGGTCCTTTTGGAAATCTAGTGATCAGGGGTCCAAGGTGATGCCATGTATCCTTCCAAAGATAGAAGGTCCTACCATCACCAATATGAAACTCCACCATTGGTTGGATAAGTCTGCGTAGACGAAGCAGCTTTCTCCAACCCCACGATCCTCCCTTCTCGTCAACTGTCCAAATGGAATTATTTCGTAGTCATCTGAGCTGTAGCCACTCAACCCAAATAGACGTTTGGTCACATCTAATGACATCACACAGTTTCATTGTCATTAGGGCTCGGTTGAGAATACCAATATCTTTAATTCCTTGGCCCCCTTCCCCAACTGGTTTGCAAACACATCACTTATAAAAAATAATAAAATATTATATAACTTATATATTTTTATATTAAATTACATGCACAAATATTTAAAATATAGCATATCATTACTCATAAAATAATAAAATATTATATAACTTATATATTTTTATATTAAATTACATGCACAAATATTTAAAATATAGCATATCATCACTCATAAAATAATAAAATATTATAGATTAATTATATCAACAAAGTAGCATATTTTATAGTACATATACATAAATGTTCAAAATAATTTTTTAGATGATGTTGACAATTCCTCTAGGAAAAAACTTCACTATATATAACAATACAAAATAAAAATTATGTAAATCTTTTAGAAATTATATAAAATAAATGAATTGAAAATTTATAGAGTTTATTCAAATTATCATACTAATTACAAAAATTATAAATTTTGGATAATATTTATTTCAAATAAAAAATTACAATAATTCAGATTACGTTTTTTGGTGATGACTATAAGAAACATATTTTAGAGGGTGCAAACAATAAGGGTATTTTTGTTATAAAATTTTTGGTCCATATTATGAGAGAGTTTGTTATATTTTATAGTTTAAAGGGGTATATATGACGATTTTATGTATACTTTAGGTGTGGAAAGTGCATTTGACCCAAAATTTTATTTTATTTTATTTGACATTTTCAATCGAGGATTTTTACAATCAAAACTAGTCTAGTAAGTTCCTTTCACTAATTTTTTTTTTTTATATTTATACATTTGGTTGTTTTTGTTATAAATGTTATTAACTCAAGTGTTTATATATATATATTTTATTTTGTTGTGAAAATATGTCATAGCAAAACAATATTGCTATTGTTATTTATTTTAGAGGTCAACGGATTGATTCATATGATTATCAGTTATGATCACTCTTTAGTCATATTTATGAAAATATACTTTTTTTTGGGTAAATATAAATTTCATTAACTAAATAAAAATAGTACAACACTGTGTTCATGAGTTGGTCTCTCCCGTGACAAACCATGGGATACGCCATAGTCTGTATAAGGCACATGTGCTAACCGAGTAAGCTAGATTAATACTAAGTATCCTCTGTTTTACATCATTAACAATCAAGGAGGCCAAAGTGGTCGCTGTTCTTTGTTGATGCTCGAATCGTCTTAGATTCCTCTCCCTCCAAATATGGTAAACACAAGAAGCTAGCAATGCTCTATAAGCAAGGTTGACAATGTGCTTGCCCCTCCATTTTTGTGCTGCCCAATCAATGTCATTTGCCCAATCTCGGTTGGGCCATGGGAATCGAACCAATTTGCGGATCTCGGAAAGGCACCGTCTACTATATCGGCATTGGAAGAAAAGGTGAGTATGATTCTCCATCGCCCCATCACACAAGAGACAATCACCAAGATGAGATAGCCATGGTTTGCCCGTCGTTGGGAGTTTGCCAAGAATTGCCATCCATAAAATGAAGAGGTGACGAGGGATCTTACAGGAGCCAAAAGTAGTGAAGCCCAGTCTACTTTCGTCCCTGGTGGATCAAATAATCTAGTAAGGGCCTTAGTTGAGGGTTGTCCACCGTCCACTCTCCAAAAAAGGGAAACAAACTTGCTTTAATAAAACCTTGCAAAACAGGTAAATTTTGAACGTTCTCAGAATTGGACGAAACTTGACCCAACCGTTGGTCTAGATCCAAGCATTTGTGTTGTAAATTTGCTAAGCGTAATAAATAACTACAAGTTAGTCTAAAAGGGAAACAAACTTATTTTTTTTTGGATAAATGTAAATTTCGTTAATAAAAAATAGTAGTACAGTACAACATGTGATCATCAATTGGTTTCTCCCTCAACCCAAGGGATACGCCATAGTCTATACAATGCTCGTGTACTGACTGACGAATCAAGATTAGCGCTGAGAATCCTCTGCCTGACATCATCAATGACTAGTATACTAAGAGTAGCCGGTGTCCGCTCAGTCTGTTCAAATCTCCTCAAGTTCCTCTCCCTCCATATGTGTTAGACACTCGTTGCAAGTAGTGAGCGGTAGGGAAACAAACTTGCTTTAATAAAACCGTGCAAAACAGCTACATTTTGAACGTTCTCAAAATTCGATGAAACTTAACCCATACGTTGGTCTAGACCAAAGCATTTGTGTTGTAAATTTGCTAAGCGTAATAATAACTACAAGTTAGTATAAAAGTGAAACAAACTTGTTTTAATAAAACCGTGCAAAACAGCTAACTTTTGAACGTTCTCAGAATTCGACGAAGCTTGACCCAATCGTAGGTCTAGACCCTAGAATTTGTGTGGTAAATTTGTTAAGCTTAATAATACCTACAAGTTAGTATAAAAGGAAAATAAACTTGCTTTACTAAAATAGTGCAAAATAGCTAAATTTTGAACGTTCTCAGAATTCGACGAAACTTGTCCCAAACGTTGGTCTAGACCCAAGCATTTGTGTTGTAAATTTCCTAAGCGTAATAATAACTACAAGTTAGTATAAAAGGGAAACAAACTTGCTTTAAAAAAACCATGCAAAACAGCTAAATTTTAAACGTTCTCAGAATTCGATGAAACTTGACCTAAACGTTGGTCTAAACCCAAGCATTTGTGTTGTAAATTTGCTAAGCGAAAATAATAACTACAAGTTAGTTTAAAAGGGAATAACTTTTTTTTAATAAAACCATGCAAAACAGCTAACTTTTGAACGTTCTTAGAATTCGACGAAACTTGACCCAATCGTTGGTTTAGACCCAAGAATTTGTGTGGTAAATTTCTTAATTGTAATAATATCTGCAAGTTAATGTAAAAGGAAAACAAACTTGTTTTAATAAAACAGTGCAAAACAGCGATATTTTGAATGTTCCCAGAATTCGACGAAACTTGTCCTAACGTTGGTCTAGAGCCAAGAATTTGTGTTTTAAATTTTCTAAGCGTAATAATAACTACAAGTTAGTATAAAAAGGAAAATAAATTTGCTTTAATAAAACAGTGCAAAATAACCAAATTTTGAAAGTTCTCATAATTCGACGAAACTTGACCCAAACGTTGGTCTAGACCCAAGCATTTATGTGGTAAATTTGCTAAGCGTAATAATACCTACAAGTCAGTATAAAAGGAAACTAAATTTGCTTTAATAAAACCGTGCAAAACAGCTAAATTTTGAACATTCTCAGAATTCGACGAAACTTGACCCAACCATAGGTCTAGACCCAAGCATTTGTGTTGTAAATTTGCTAAGCGTAATAATAACTACAAGTTAGTATAAAAGGGAAACAAACTTTTCTTTTTTGGGTAAATGTAAGTTTCATTAAAAAAAGAGGTAAAGTACAACAATCAAGTGTGACTCCCCCAACAGACCAAGGGATACGCCAAAGTCTATAGAGCGCACATGTACTAATAGAACTGGAAAGATTAATACTAATTATCCTCTGTCTAACGTCTTCTATGATGCAAGTAGCTAATACACTTTCCGGCCGCTGGGTGTGCTCAAATCGTCTCAAGTTCCTCTCTCGCCATATATGGGTATATGCATGCACCAAGTAATGCTCGATAAGCAACATTAACAATATGCTTCCTCCTCCACTTCCTCGATGCCCATTCCACGTCTCTTGTCCACTCACGATTGGGCCAAGCAAATCGAATATATTGTCGTATAGCTGCAAGGCATCCTCTGCTAAATCGACAGCGGAAGAACATGTGAGTGTGTGTCTCCATTGTACCCTCGTCACAGAGAATACATCCCCCTAGATGAGTCACCCATGGTTTATCAATCGTCCGCTTCTCCTGAATTGCTAACCAAAGAGTGAAGTTATGTCGGGGAATTTTGAATGAACCAGAAAGTAGTGAAGACCATCCTACTTTCGGTCTAGGTGGACAGAAAAGTCTGTATAGGGATTGTGCAGTGGGTCGTCCCTCTGAAAACCGCCAGTTGATCCTGTTATCCCCTCCACGAATCTGAGGTAAAGTGTAAATGATGTCCATACATTCCAAATCAGTAATGAAAGGCCACTGCCATTCCCTTAGGAATGACGACTTGTAGTTTGGTAGATTCATCAAGTCCTAAGAGGCTCGGTGCTCGTGGGAATCTAGTAATAAGTGGGCCCAAGTGGTGCCACGGGTCCTTCCACAAGTAGAATGACCTCCCCTCTCCAATAAGAAACTCCATCATAGGTAGGATAGAGTTGCGAAGTTGGAGCAGTTTTCGCCATCCCCATGATCCTCCCTTCTCATTAATTGTCCAAATTGAAGTGTTGTGTAATCGTCCCTGCTTCAACCACTCAACCCATATAGATGTTTCGGTCACATCTGATAACGTCACATAACTTCTTTGCTATTAAGGAAGGTTAAGGATACCGATATCCTTAATTCCTTGGCCTCCTTCTTTAATTGGTTTACACACATCCTTCTACCTTGGCGTATCCCGACGTAGAAGTGCCTTTTCATAGAAAAGTTCTGAGGCGTTTCTCAATTTGTTTAATAATAGCCTTCGGTAAGATGAATGTAGATGCCCAATAAATGCTCATTGCTGATAGTATGGATTTAATGATTTGTATACGTCCAACATACGATAATAAAATTCCTTCCCAGCCATTAATGCGAGCATCAATTTTCAATAAAAGTGGCTGACAATCGGATATAAACAATTTAGAAGACAGTAGAGGGAGACCCAAGTACCTCATTGGTAGTTGGCCCTTCTGGAAGCCCATAATTGCTAAAATCTGATCCTTCCAGCCTTGTGCTGATCGAGAGATAATGACATGGCTTTTTTGTACGTTCAGCCGAAGTCCCGACCATTCTGCAAATCGGTCCAACCCCATCTTGAAGGTCCTAAGAGAATCCAAGTCAGCTCTACAGAAAAGCAGGAGATCGTCTACGAATCCCAACTGGAAGACTTTGGCCAGCTCACATTTCCAGTGATAGGAGAATTACATATCCTGCTCAATAAGTTGCACTAATCCCAAATGCAAGACTTCCATAACGAGAACAAAAAGATAGGGAGATAGAGGGTCTCCCTGTCTTAATCCATGTGCTCCTGCAAAGTAACCGTGAGGGTTTCCATTAAAACCAATCGAGAATGCCGCCGTCGTTACACACTCCTCAATCTACCTGGTGAACGTTTGGGGGAAACCAAATAATTGCAAGATCGCAAGTAGGAAGTCCCACTCCACAGTATCATATGCCTTCCTTATATCGACTTTCAAGGTACAACGAGGTGGGAACCTCACCTGGTTATATCTCGTGAGCAATTCCTATGCCAAAAAAATATTGTCCCCAATGCTACGCCATGGAATAAATGCTCCCTGATAGGGACTAATTATCTTGTCCAGAACCACACTCAACCGTTGGACAAGTAATTTCGCAATAATTTTGTATAACACATTACAGCACGAAATTGGTCTAAAATCACCAACAGTCATAGGAGTGTGTACCTTTGGGATTAGTTCCAAAAGTGTGGAGTTGACTTGTTTGAGTAGTTTACCGGTACTAAAGAATTCTAGTACCGTCTTTGTAACTTCCTGTCCCACCACTGGCCAGACTACTTTAAAGAATCCTGATAAATATCCATTAGGTCCCGGTGCCTTTTCCTCTGCAATGTCAAATACTGCTTGCTTCACATCACCCGGTGTAAATGCCAATATAAGCTGGCCAGCCTCCTCATTAGAAAGAACATGTCTTGACCACTGTTTGAGAAAGCCAATATCCAACGTTATCTGTCGTCTGATACCGCCCAAGAGATTTTGATAGTAATGGACAAATTCATTGATAATCTGTTTTGGTTCAGGGTGGATGGTCCCATTATCATCATTTATCTGCAGTATCCTCCTCGCCACCCTTCGTTGGGCAATTTTACGAAAGAAAATCCGGGAGCATTGGTCACCTCCCTTCATCCACTGTATCTTGGCTCGCTGATGTAGCATGATTTGTTCCAATTTTGCTGCTTTTGCATATACCAGGCAGCAGTAGTGTTCTAATTGTAAAAATGCCTCATTCTGTCTATCTGAGCTCACCAGCTGTTGTGCCTCATCTAGAAAGCCTTTAGCTAATTGAACGTTTAGAGTCAAATCCCCCTTCTTCCTCCTTTGTTCCCTGAAGACCGACTTGAATGCTTTAAGTTTACGTGCTACCGCAAACATAGGAACCCCAATGATTGTATTATGCCAAATATTCTGCACACTGGGGATAAATTCAGGTAATTGTGTTAGGTAGTTGTCAAATCGAAACATACCTCCAGTTTGATTTTGCCTGTCCCCATGCAGTACAAGCGGCGAGTGGTCAGAAGTTCGCGGTAAAAGGCTATGATAACATGAGGAGGGAAACCTCGAAAGCTATCTATCATTAATGAGAATCCGATCCAATCTCTTTCATAGACTCCGAGAGTTCGTGCTGCAATTATGCCAAGTATACCATTCCCCCTGCATAGACAATGGCATTAACCCGGCCTCCTGGATACCAGCATTGAATTCTTCCATGGCCATCCTTATATCACCAGAAGCTCCACACACCTCATTCATTTCTCGAACCGCATTGAAGTCCTCCCCCACCAGCCAGGGCTCATCCGAGTATTCCCGAGCTAATGTTTCCAAGGTATTCCATAAACTTCTGCGATCAATCATCTCAGAGGCACCATAAACAATAGTGATTATGAGGGATTCACTATTAGCCCTATGAGTGACACGACAGTACATAAATTGATTCCCTAAATCAAGAATATGAACATCCACAACATTCTCATCCCACGCTACCCAAATACGGTTACCCACAATTGCATAATCAATAAACCATTTCCATTGAGGAAGCAAAAACGATTGAATATGCATGACATTATTAATACGAACACGAGTTTCTAATATGCCCATAAAATGTAACCTGTATTTCGAGATAAGGTCCTTTACTGCGAGCTGATGGTCTCTCTTATTCAGCCCCCGGACATTCCACACCGTGAGATTCAACATGGATCACTACTAGAGGGGCTGCATGTGTTAGGACCCCTAGTATTCTCTTCTGCGTCGTCCAGTGAATTCAAAGCATCAAAAGGATTATAAATAACCACTTCCTTACCCTTCTCCTTCTGCGATGAGGTGTAACGTTTTTTCTGTTTTGTACCTTCATCTCCTCTCGCTTCATCATCTACCAACCACGGTCTTATGTTTCTTTTCTCTCTCCTCGAAGACTGGTGGAGGGGGGACATTGGCTTTTGGTACATACACTTTCACCAGGGGCTTTGTCTATTTCTGAGGTTTGATCAACGAACACTCCTTCTCCGAGTGACCCAATGTCATGCATCCTGTGCAGTTAGGGGGAAGCCATTTATACTCGATGTCAACCTTGCATGGGGTTTCCCCGCCATCTTCATCTGGCGTCATTATGATAATATGTTTTGCCAATTTCTGAGTAACATCAATCATCACGCATACACGAGCGAGTCCAGTCTCGTGCATGCCCTTATTATCGCATCAGGGTATAGAGGCTTACCCACCCGCTAGCAACAGTACTCAATCCTTCTGTTGTCCAGAATTCCAATGGAAGGTGTCGCAGTTTTATCCAAACAGGCACTTGTGTATGCTTCAACTTTCTCATAGCCATACCCGGTTCCCACTTTTGCAATACAATTGGTTGTCCCTGAAACAGCCATGGCCCCCCTTCTATGACCTCCTCCATATCAATTTCTATTTTAAATTGAAAGAAAAAGAAGCCATTAGCAGTTTCTGTGACCTCTCGTAGCGCCGGCCAAACCGAATGGGCAAACTCCTTCAAGTGGTGATAGTACGACCGCTTTCCCATAAAGTATCCCACTGCCGTAGCCTTCCATCGTTTGGATCCGTCACGCACAGTATCAAGTGAAGGACAAACTACAACCTCCCCATTTTGCGTCGTTGGGGCAATGAAAGATAGCGTTTTCCAGGACGAATTGTTGAATGCATCAGCAATTTTATCATTAACAATCCCATTAGAACTGGTGTGAAGTGGAATGTTCCCAATAAATAAAGGAACGGGTGCCAATTTTTTACCCAAGTTGATGTTTTTTTCTTCCATATAACTGTTGATGTCAGCCCTAGGATTGATGACATCAGCAGTTGTGTAAGTAGTGACATCAGTCCTAGCATCATGGATGACATCAGCCCTTGCATCAGGGATGACATCAGCCCTACTAGCCGCCCTCTCATTCTCCAACTCACCGTCCTTGTCACCCACTTCCGCTGCCACTTCAGTTCCAGCCGTATCCACATAGGCGTCCACGTCAGCTTTTCGGCACACGTCACCGGTCGCCGGAGAAGTCACCGGCCACTCATCAAACCACCGGAAAAACGCGTTAGGAGCTCTGGCAGCTGCAGAATTGTTTGTAGTAGCTTTCCAACCACCAGGATTGGCCAGGCGACCAGAAAAACCTCCATTTCCACCAGTCACCATCGCTGGAACGCGAACAGTCACCATCCCGGGGAGCTGGAGCATTACAGGTGTCTTACCACTGTTTGCCCTACATCTAGCGGGATAAGGCAGCGCAAAGCCTTACGAAGGCCTCCGGTCACTGGTCGTTCACGACCACGCTCCACCGTCGTCGTTTCACGCAGATTAGTGCCTTCTCCAAAATGCACTTGCCATCGGATTTTAAAGTTATTCAAAGCAGCCATGGATGCCTCATCGCCCTTGTCAATAACACGGTTGACAAGGTTCAAAAACTCGTCCAGGTTGAACGAGGAAGAAAATGATCTGCCATGGATGCCTTTCAAGGTCGCGTCGCCTCCAAAACCCAGATCTGCAGTTGCGATTTCAGCTCCCACACTCCCACCTTTCGCCGTCGACAACCCATCTACGCCCAAAACAACCCTTGGGCTACCCTCAGCCGGCGGGAAAATGGCTGTTTCAACCGGCGGCGAAGGTCCCGACCTATCATCTTCTCCACCGCGCACAGCTGGATTTCCAAAAATTCATCCACGATCGTTCTTCTTCCGCTGACCGGTCACTGTTCCGTCACCTTCGCTATCCACCGGAGCCTCGCCGGCGGTCTCCACGTCGCTGGCCGGATGTGAGGAAGATGACAAATTTGTATGTGAAAAATTAGAGAGAGAAATTTTAGAGAGAGAATTTTTTGGTTCCATTTTTTCCTACGCTTTACGCTTAGCAAATTTACGACACAAATGCTTGGGTCTAGAGCAACGTTTGGATCAAGTTTCGTCGAATTCTGAGAATGTTCAAAATTTAGCTGTTTTGCACGGTTTTATTAAAGCATGTTTGTTTCCCTTTTATACTAACTTTTAGGTATTATTACGCTTATCAAATTTACCACACAAATTCTTAGGTCTAGACCTACGGTTGGGTCAAGTTTCGTCGAATTCTGAGAACGCTCAAAATTTAGCTGTTTTGCACTGTTTTATTAAAGCAAGTTTATTTTCCTTTTATACTAACTTGTAGTTATTATTACGCTAAAATTTACCACACAAATGGTTCGGTCTAGACCAACGTTTGCGACAAGTTTCGCCGAATTCTGAGAACGTTCAAAATTTAGCTGTTTTGAACGGTTTTATTAAAGTAAGTTTGTTTCTCTTTTATACAAACTTGTAGTTATTATTACGCTTAGCAAATTTACAACACAAATTAACGTTCAAAATTTAGTTGTTTTGCACGGTTTTATTAAAGCAAGTTTGTTTCCCTTTTATACTAACTTGTAGGTATTATTACGCTTAGCAAATTTACCAAACAAATTCTTGGGTCTAGAGGGTTGTGTCAAGTTTCGTCGAATTCTAAGAACGCTCAAAATTTGGCTGTTTTGCACTGTTTTATTAAAGCAAGTTTATTTCTCTTTTATACTAACTTGTAGTTATCATTGCGCTTAACAAATTTGCCAAGCAAATATTTGGGTCTAGACCAACGTTTGGGTCAAATTTCGTCGAATTCTGATAACGTTCCAAATTTAGCTGTTTTGCACGATTTTATTAAAGCAAGTTTGTTTTCTTTTTATAGTAACTTGTAGTTATTATTACGCTTAGCAAATTCACAACAGAAATCTTTGGGTCTAAACCAACGTTTGGGACAAATTTCGTCGAATTCTGAAAACGTTCAAAATTTAGCTGTTTTGCACGGTTTTATTAAAGCTAGTTTGTTTCCCTTTTATAGAAACCTGTAGTTATTATTACGCATAGCAAATTTACCACACAAATTCTTGGGTCTAGTCCTACGTTTTGGTAAAGTTTCGTCGAATTTTGAGAACGTTCAAAAAGTTAGCTGTTTAGCACTATTTTATTAGAGCATGTTTATTTCCCTTTTATACTAACTTGTAGTTATTATTAGTCTTAGCAAATATACAACACAAATGCTTAGGTCTAGATCTACGTTTCGTTCATGTTTCGTCGAATTCTGAGAAGGGTTCAAAATGTAACTGTTTTGCACGGTTTTATTAAAGCAAGATTGTTTTCCTTTTATACAAACTTGTAGTTATTATTACGCTTAGCAAATTTACCACACTAATTCTTGGGTCGAGATCTACGTTTGGGTCAAGTTTCGTCGAATTATGAGAATACTCAAAATTTAGCTGTTTTGCACTGCTTTATTAAAACAAGTTTATTTCTCTTTTATACTAACTTGTAGTTGTTATTACACTTAGCAAATTTACCATACAAATGTTTGGGTCTAGACCTACGTTTGTGTTAAGTTTAGTCGAATTCTGAGAATGCTCAAAATTTAGCTGTTTTGTACGGTTTTATTAAAGCAAGTCTGTTTCCCTTTTATACTAACTTGTAGGTATTATTACGCTTAGAAAATTTGCCACACAAATTCTTGGGTCTAGACCTACAATTGGGTCAAGTTTCGTCGAATTCTGAGAACGTTCAAAAGTTAGCTGTTTTGCACGGTTTTATTAAAACAAGTTTGTTTCCCTTTTATACTAACTTGTAGTTATTATTATGCTTAGCAAATTTTCAACACAAATGCTTGGGCCTAGACCAACGTTTGGGTCAAGTTTCGTTGAATTCTGAGAACGTTCAAAATTTAGCTGTTTTGGAAGGTTTTATTAAAGCAATTTTGTTTCCCTTTTATACTAAGTTGTAATTATTATTACGCTTAGCAAATTTGCAACACAAATGCTTGGGTCTAGACCCACGATTGGGTCAAGTTTCATTGAATTCTGTATACGTTCAAAAGTTAACTGTTTTGCACGGTTTTATTAAAACAAGTTTGTTTTCCTTTTATACTAACTTGTAGTTATTATTGCGCTTAGCAAATTTCCCACACAAATGCTTGGGTCTAGACCAACGTTTGGGACAGGTTTCGTCGAATTCTAAGAACATTCAAAATTTAGCTGTTTTGCACGGTTTTATTAAAGCAAGTTTGTTTTCCTTTTATACTAACTTGTAGTTATTATAACGCTTAGCAAATGTATAACACAAATGCTTGGGTCTAGATCTACGTTTGCTTCAAATTTCGTAAAATTTTGAAAACGTTCAAAATTTAGCTGTTCTGCACGGTTTTATTAAATCAAGTTTGTTTCCCTTTTATACTAACTTGTAATTATTATTACGCTTAGAAATTTAACACATTTGGGTCAAGTTTCGTCGAATTCTGAGAATGCTCAAAATTTAGCTGTTTTGCACGGTTTTATTAAAATAAGTTTGTATCCCTTTTACACTAACTTGTTGTTATTATTACGCTTAGCAAATTTACCACACAAATGCTTGGGTCTAGACCAACGTTTGGGACAGGTTTCATCGAATTCTAAGAACGTTCAAAATTTAGCTGTATTGCACGGTTTTATTAAAGCAAGTTTGTTTCCCTTTTATACTAACTTGTAGTTATTATTACGCTTAGAAAATTTACCACACATATTCTTGGGTCTAGACCTACGACTGGGTCAAGTTTCGTCGAATTCTGAGAACGTTCATAAGTTAGCTGTTTTGCACGGTTTTATTAAAACAAGTTTGCTTCCCGTTTATACTAACTTGTAGTTATTATTACGCTTAGCAAATTTTCAACACAAATGCTTCGGTCTAGACCAACGTTTGGGTCAAGTTTCATTGAATTCTGAGATCGTTCAAAATTTAGCTGTTTTGCACGATTTTATTAAAGCAATTTTGTTTTCCTTTTATACTAACTTGTAGTTACGCTTAGCAAATTTGCAACACAAATGCTTTGGTCTAGACCTACGATTGGGTCAAGTTTCATTGAATTCTTTGTACGTTCAAAAGTTAATTTTTTTCCACAGTTTTATTAAAGCAAGTTCGTTTTTCTTTTATACTAACTTGTAGTTATTATTACGCTTAGCAAATTTACCACACAAATGCTTGGATCTAGACCAACGTTTGGGACAGGTTTCGTCGAATTCTGATAACGTTCAAAATTTAGCTGTTTTGCACGGTTTTATTAAAGCAAGTTTGTTTTCCTTTTATACTAACTTGTAGTTATTATAACGCTTAGCAAATGTATAACACAAATGCTTGGGTCTAGATCCACGTTTGGTTCAAGTTTCGTAAAATTTTGAGAACGTTCAAAATTTAGCTGTTCTGCACGGTTTTATTGAAGCAAGTTTGTTTCCCTGTTATACTAACTTGTAATTATTATTACGCTTAGAAATTTAACACACAAATTCTTGGATCTAGACATACGTTTGGGTCAAATTTCGTCGAATTCTGAGAATGCTCAAAATTTAGCTGTTTTGAATGGTTTTATTAAAACTCTTCTGTTTCCCTTTTGTACGAACTTGTAGTTATTATTACGTTTAGCAAATTTACAACACAAATGCTTTGGTCTAGACCAACGTTTGGGTTAGGTTTCGTCGAATTCTAAGACCGTTCAAAATTTAGCTATTTTGCACGATTTTATTAAATCAAGTTTGTTTCCCTTTTATACTAACTTGTAGTTATTATTACACTTAGCAAATTTACAACACAAATGCTTGGATCTAGACCTGCAATTGGGTCAAGTTTCGTCAAATTATGAGAATGCTCAAAATTTTTGCTGTTTTGTACGGTTTTATTAAAACAAGTTTGTTTCCCTTTTATACTAACTTATAGTTATACAAATTACAACACAAATGCTTGGTTCTATACCAACGTTTGGGTCAAATTTTTTCGAATTCTAAGAACGTTCAAAATTTAGCTGTTTTGCACGGTTTTATAAAACCGTGCAAAACAGCTAAATTTTGAGCATTCTCAGAATTCGACGAAACTTTTTTTTTTGGGTAAATGTAATTTTTATTAATAAGAAAATGATACAGTACAACAAAGTTATTCTTGAAGACCCAAGCATTTGTATTGTAAATTTTTTTAGGTAAATATAAGTTTCATTAAACGAAATAATAGTACAGTACAACAATGTGATCATCAATTCTGCAGAAAAGAGTCTAATGGAGTCAAAGTCAGCTATGCAGAAAAGAAGTAGGTCGTCTGCAAATCCCAACTAGAAAACCTTCGAGCTCTCACACTTCCAATGATAGGTGAATTGCATGTCCTGCTCAATTCATTGCAGGAATCCCAAATGTAAAGCGTCCATGACGAGAACAAACAGATAAGGAGATAGGGGGTCTCCCTATCGTAATCCTCTCGCTCTAGTAAAGAACCCATGAGGAATTCCATTTAGACCAATCGAGAATGATGTAGTCGAGACACACTCCTCAATCCACCTTGTAAACTTAGGTGGGAATCTGAACAACTGCAAAACTGCTAACAAGAAGTCCCACTCCACCGTATCATAGGCCTTCCTGATATCCACTTTAAGAGTGCATCTGGGGGGTTGGCGCATCTGATTATAGGCCGAGAATAGTTCCTGAGCTAGCATAATGTTGTCTCCAATGCTTCTTCCCGGGATAAATGTTGTTTGACAGGGACTAATAATCTTCTCTAGTAAAACACTAAGTCTCTGAACAAGTAGTTCGCAACGATCTTGTATAAAACATTGCAGCATGAAATCGGTCTAAAATCATTAACCGACATAGGAGTGTGTACCTTTGGTATTAGACCCAAAATCGTGGAGTTAACCTGTTTCAGTAGTTTTCCGGTTAAAATGAAATCCAGAATCGCTCTCGTTACTTCTTCCCCCACCACAGGCCAAGCCGCCTTGAAAAACCCTGACGAGTAACCATCAGGTCCCGGCACCTTGTCTTCAGCGATATCAAACACTGCTTGCTTCACATCATCCGGCAAGAATGGTAGGCGTAAGTGGCTAGTTTCTTCATCAGTAATACAGTGCCTCGCCCATGGTCTAAGGTATCGAATATCCACTGTCAATCGTTGTCTGGTACCTCCTAAGAGGTTCTGATAGTATGAGACAAACTCTTGGGCGACCTCCCTTGATCCGTGTGTGTGGTACCATTTTCATCATTGATCTGCAAGATTCTCCTCATTACTCGTCTTTAAGTGATCTTACGAAAGAAAACCCGGGAACATTGGTCTCCGTCTTTCATCCACTGCATCTTAGCTCTTTGTTGTAACATGATTTGTTCGAGTTTTGCCGCTTTAGCATAAACGATTCGACAGCAATGTTCCAGGAGTAAGAAGAGCTCATTCTGTTTGTCACAGCTCACCAATAGTTGTGCCTCATCGAGAAAACCTTTTGCTAATTGGACATTCATCATCAAATCCCCCTTATTTCTCCTCTGTATTCGGAAGACTGGTTTAAGAGCCTTCAGTTTACGTGTCACGGCATACATAGGTATACCAACAACCTCATGATGCCAAATGTTCTGCACATTAGGGATGGACTCAGGAGATTGGGCTAGATAGTTATCAAATCGAAACATACCTCCATTATGTTGCTGCGTATCCCCATGTAGAACCAGTGGCGAGTGATCAGATGTCCGTGGTGTAAGGCTGTGATAGGATGATGTAGGGAACCTTGCCAGCCAATGATCATTAATAAGTATCCGGTCCAGCCGCTTCCACAAACTCCGCGCGGATGTACTGCAATTATGCCATGTGAACCATTCACCTTGCATTGGAAGTGGAATCAGGCCCGGCTCCAGAATACCTATATTAAATTCTGCTGTGGCCATCCTTATATCTCCTGAAATGCCACATACCTCATTAATGTCTCGTACTGCATTAAAGTCCCCTCCCACCAACCACGGGGCGTCTGAGCACTGCTGAGCAAGTGTCTCCAGTGCAGTCCACAAAATCCGACGGTCAATCACCTCAGTTGCACCATAAACAACAGTAACAAGAATAGATTCATTGACAGCCCTACTAGTGATACGACAGTGCACGAATTGTTCACCCAGGTAAAGAACATGTACATCTATAAAATTCTCATCCCACGCTAGCCATATACGATTTCCAATGGAATTATAGTTAGCAAACCACTCTCATTGAGGTAGCAGCTAAGACTGTATATGCATAATATTATTCAGTTGAACACGTGTTTCAAGTATGCCCAAGAAATGTAACCTGAATTCAGAGGCAAGGTCCTTTAATGCAAGCTGATGGTCTCGTTTATTCAGCCTGCGGACATTCCACATGGCAAGGTTCAACATGGGTCATGATTAATAGGGCTGCGTGTGTTAGGACCCCTCGAGGATTCACTTGCGTCATCAATTAATTGCAAAGCATCAAAGGCATTATAAATAACCAATGCCTTACCCCTATCATCATGTTTGGCAGTGTTGCGTTCCCTAATCACTTCTCCCTCCTCACATCTCGATTTATCTACCATTGTCGGTCTCATCGATTTTCTGCTCTTTTCATTATTTGGTTGTGGTGGAGGAATATTTGTTTTTGCCACATACATAGCTACTGGTGGTTTACTCGGTTTATGTGTTTTGTTCAGCGGACAGTACTTGGTCATGTGCCCCAAGGTCATACAGTTTGTACATTTTGGAGGGAGCCATTCGTATTCAACATCAACTTTACAAGCTGTTTCCCCTCCATTTTCATCTGGTGTCATGACAATGATATGATTTCTCGACGTTTGTGCCACATCAATCATCACACATACACGAGCGAAATCCAATCTCATGCATGCTCTCGTTATTACATCCGGGTAGAGAGGTTTACCCACTCCACTAGCTACCATACACAATCCATCAGTAGTCCAATATTCCATTGGTAGGTGTCTAAGTTTAATCCAAATAGGTACATGCTTATGTTGGAGCTTTCTCATGGCCATACTTGGTTCCCACTTTTGCAATACTATTGGTTGTTTTTGGAACAACCAAGGTCCCCCTTCGATCACGTCTTCCATATCAATGAGTGTTTTAAATTGGAAGAAAAAGAATCCATTAGCTGTCGCGGTGACTTCCCTTAGTGTTGGCCATACCGAATGAGCGTATTTCTTCAGATGATTATGGATGACATCATTAGGGCTTACATCATGGATGACATCATCAGGGCTTACATCATGGATGACATCATCAGGGCTGACTTCATTGATGACGTCATCTGTGTATTCAACCAAGTCAGCTGCTGCGTCACCCATCTTCCTCTCCATGTCAGCTGCTGCGTCACCCACCGGCAAAACAGATGTCGTCGGATAACTACTCCTTCTCCTGCGTTTGTTTTCCGGCCTTATAGTGGCGATGTCCCGGCAGAAGACAGCGCCTGGGCGAAGGGAGTTTCACCGGCGCCACTTCCAGCTTCGAAGAGCACTTTCCAAACTTGGTTTCCTAGCGGATCTGGAGGTTTTTTAGGGCATTCATGGCGGTTTCGTCTCCATCAATCACTCTATTAGCAAGTTTCAGAAATTCCTCAATATTAAACTCATTCGCCGACGGAGATCTGACATTTCCGCCATTGACGGTGCTGTTTTTAGAGCTTGCGAACCCTAGTTTTGAACTAATCCCCAACGGCTGCAAGAATGCAATTTTATCCGTGGATAAGTCATCGTCATCCCTGACGACGCCTTGGCAGTGCACAGAGGCCAGAAAAACGTCAGTTTCCGGCGAAATTTCAGTGGATGATGTTTCGGGTTCCAAAAACCCTAAAAATGGCTGCGCCATTTTTGCATCTATTTCAGACCTCAAGCTTCGATTTTCCAGTCCAAAAACGTTTCCTCTATCATCCATGAAGCTTTGGCATCCATTTCCGATCGAAAAACCGGCAAAATCCATCGGATTTGAGAAATCCACCCCTCCATCTTCCTCGCGCAGAAACTGTTTTTTGGCCAGAATTTCGCCGTCGTCGTCTCTCTACCGGCGATCACCACCTTCCTCAATTGCCACATCATCGGCCGGTCCTTCCTCTTCATCGCCCACTTTGCCGGCCGGAGATTGCATGTGGATAGCTTGAGTGTGTGTTTTTTATGGTGTCCTTTTCCATAGATTTTGTGGGTTCGCACTACGATTATGCCATGTGTACCATTCTCCCTGCATAGGTAAGGGTAATAATCCTGTGTTCTGGATGCAAGTATTAAACTCTTCCATAGCCATTCGAGTATCTCCCGCTGTACCACAGATTTCACTAGTATCGCGCACTGCATTGATATCCCCTCCAACAAGCCACGGGATATCATTACACTGTAAGGCAATAGTCTCCATAGAAATCCATAACTCCCGCCTTTCGGCTATCTCATTAGCCCCATAAATAACAGTGATAGCAATGGTCTCATGAAGTGCACGGATATTAACACGATAGTGAATAAATTGTGTTCCACATTCAACCACATCAACATCAATAAAATTTTCATCCCAGCTAACCAAACACGATTACCAGACGAATCATAATCCACAAATCATTTAGAATGAGGTAATAAAAAAGCCTGAATATGTGGTACGTTATTAATGCCAACGCGAGTTTCAAGGAGGCCAAGAAATTGTAACTTGAACTCAGCAACGATGTCTTTTATTGCCAGCTGATGATCTTGTTTGTTCAGGCCACGTACATTCCATATTGCTGCATTCAACATGGATCACCAGGTATGGGGCTGCTTTGCTTTAGGGCCCTGAGACAAGTCATCTGTATCTTCTATTTGTTGTAAGGCATCAAAAGCATTATAAGTGATAATTGCCTTACCCCTCTCCTCACGACTTGGGCCAGCAACAGTTATGGGAGACTCAATGCCCTTTTGATGTTTTTCCACCTCTCTAGCTGGTGGAGGTCGTGGTGTTATCCTGTCAGGCATAGGAGAAGGTCGGGATGGTCCTGTTTTAGGTATGTAGACTGAGACTGGAGGCTTAACTGGTTTAAAAGACTTGTTGAGAGCACATTCTTTGGCCGCATGTCCTAATGTCTTACAACTTGTGCATTTGGGTGGTAACCATTCGTATTCCACGTCAATTTTGCACAGAGTTTCGCCTCCTTCCTCGTCAGGCGTCATGATAATAATATGTTTCCTGATAATTGAGTTCACATCGATCATCACGCATACACAAGCGAAGTCTAGTCTCGTGCATGCCCTCGTGATTGTATTCGGGTATAAAGGTTTACCAATGCCTTTGGCCACTATACTGAGCCCCTCCTCTGTCCATAGTTCAACTGGCAAGTTCTTAGCTTAATCCATACTGGAACCTGTGTATGTTTTAGTTTCCGCATTTCCATCCCAGGTGCCATTTTTGTAATACAATCGGTTGTCCTTGGAACAACCAAGGTCCTCCTTCAATGACTTCTTCCATATGTGCAACAGTCTTGAACTGGAAGAAGAAAAATCCGTTTATCGTAGCTTTGACCTCCCGAAGACCCAGCCATATTGACAAGGCAAATTCTTTCACATGATGAAAGTATGGCTTTTTCCCAAGAAAATAACCAACTGCTGTAGTTTTCCATCGAGTGGATCCGTTGCGAATAGTAGCAAGTGTAGGTCTCACAACTACTTCACCATTTTGTATTGTCAGAGCAACATATGATAGTGTTTTTCGAGTGGAGTTATTGAATGCATGCGCAATCTTGTCATCGGTTGTCAAATCCGGACAAGTATGCAGTGGAATATTTCCAACTAACTGTCTGGTAGGAATACTCGAAGGAAGTGGAGAGATTGGACTGTTATGTACTACATCGTCATGGATTCCATGTGATATATCAAATGATGATGCAGCCATGATGTCATCAGCTGACATGGGGCTGATGTCAGTAGTTGCAGGGCTTACATCAGCAGCTGTAATAGGGCTGACATCATTATTTCCAGTGCTGATGTCAGCAGCTGATTCAATGCTGACTTCAGCATTTGACTTGTTGCAAGAGGTCCGCGCCACCTCACCTGCCACATCAGTTCTTTCCACGTCAGACTCCAAGTAAGCGGCCGACATTGTTTCTAGTCGTCCGGTCACTGTCGCAGCAGTTTCCGACAGCCCATCGGAAATTGGTATTTGTTGTTTTCTGACAGCAGAGTTGCTGTTTCCACCATGAAAACCCGTCATCCCTTCCGTTCATGACGCCGACATAAGACATCTAATCGCCCTTCAGTCCACGCGTAAGTTCTGGTTCTTCAGGATTCTTCACCGGCGGCGAAAAGCAGCGATTTGTAGCTTCATGTCCAAATCGCAGGTTCCATTTGGTTTTCAATTCCTCCAAGGACTTCATGGATAGTTCATCTTTAGCATCCAAAACAGCGTGTGCAAGGCGTAGAAACTCGTAAAAATTGAAAGGGCTTGAAGCCCGGCCTCCATTGTTACGGATAGAAGGTGCGCCGCCAAACCCTAAGTTTGGCCGGCGCACTGTAGCACCAAAACCAGTCCTCAAATCACCGTCATTCTCCGTCGACTATATGTGATCTACCCTCTCAGAGATATTGTTGCCATGATTGCGCCTGGAATCGCTGTTCGATGCTTCATCTTCCTCAACCAGATTTGTTGCAGAAAACCCTAGATTTGGCGGCTCACTTGAATCTTCATTGCCTGACGTCAAAATGCAAATTTTCTCCTTGGGTAAGGATGAACCAACCCTAGAGACTCCAGATCTGCCATCGTTGGACGGAAAACCAGTCAGATTCGTTGGGAAATTGCCGTGCGATTCCTCGGTGTGCAGAAACCCTAATTTCAACGGCTGCAAAATAACCTTTGATTTCTCTTTCAATCTTCCATCATTTGCTACTGGATCAATGTTGTTCTCCTCCACGTTGGTTGGGCTTCTAACTGCCGGCGAAAACCCGGCGTCAAATGCCGAAAAAACGACCTCCAACTGTTCGTCTTCTTCCTCGCCGGAAGCAACCTGTTTTTCGCCGGCGCTGGTTGTCTTAGGACTGCTGCTACCCTCCATGATGTTTTCAGCGTTGTCCGGCCCCTCCTCATCGTTAGCCACTTCGCCGTCCGCCTCGTGTATGGATTGGAAACTAGAGAGAGAATTTTTAGAGAGAGAATTTGTGTTGTAAATTTGCTAAGCGTAATAATAACTACAAGTTAGTATAAAAGAGAAACAAACTTGCTTTAATAAAATCATGCAAAACAACAAAATTTTGAACATTCTCAAAATTCGATGACACCTGTCCCAAACGTTGGTCTAGACCCAAGCATTTGTGTGGTAAATTTGCTAAGCGTAATAATAACTACAAGTTAGTATAGAAGGGAAACAAACTTGTTTTAATGAAATCGTGCAAAACAGCTAACTTTTGAACGTTCATAGAATTCGACGAAACTTGACCCAATCGCAGGTCTAGACCCAAGCATTTATGTTGTAAATTTTCTAAGCGTAATAATGACTACAAGTTAGTATAAAAGGGAAACAAACTTGTTTTAATAAAACCGTGAAAAACAACTAAATTTTGAGCATTATCAGAATTCGACGAAACTTGACTCAAACGTAGGTCTAGATCCAAGAATTTGTGTGTTAAATTTCTAAGCGTAATAATAATTACAAGTTAGTATAAAGGGAAACAAACTTGCTTTAATAAAACCGTGCAAAACAGCTAAATTTTGAACGTCCTCAAAATTTTACGAAACTTGACCCAAACGTAGATCAAGACCCAAGCATTTGTGTTATACATTTGCAAAGCGTAATAATAACTACAAGTTTGTATAAGAGGGAAACAAACTTGCTTTAATAAAACCGTGCAAAACAGCTAAATTTTGAACGTTCTAAGAATTTGACGAAACCTGTCCCAAACGTTGGTCTAGACCCAAGCATTTGTGTGGTATATTTGTTAAGCATAATAATAACTACAAGTTAGTATAAAAGGGAAACAAACTTGTTTTAATAAAACTGTGCGAAATAGCTAAATTTTGAACGTTCTCAGAATTCGATGAAATTTGACCCAAACGTAGGTCTAGACCAAAGAATTTGTGTTGCAAATTTGCTAAGTGTAATAATAACTACAAGTTAGTATAATAGGGAAACAAACTTGCTTTAATTAAACCGTGCAAAACAGCTACATAATGTTTGGTTTTGTTTTTAACTTGTTTTGGGGTGTTTTGTGAAGATAGAGAGAGAAAAACAAAGATGAATAAAAATAAGTTAGAGATAGTGTGTATGTTTGAATTTGTTTTTGGAGATAATATAAAATAAGTATGGTATGTTTGATGTTGGGTAGTGGGGAGACAAAAAGTACTGTTCATTGTCAAATCATGTCTCTTTGATATATATATTTATATATATGTATGTGTAAAAATATATATAATTTATTTAGTTGTGAGTGATTAAAATAAATATTATTTTTAATTAATTATATTTTTTGGACAAAAAATAATTAAAACTGTTTTAAAATAATAAAAAATTATATCCAAAACTTACAAAACCAAACAAGACAAACATACACTATATTTTGGCCCATTTCAAAGATGGGCCAAAATTGAAACCAAACATACTACTAAATTTTGAACGTTATCAAAATTCAACGAAACTTGACCCAAACGTTGGTCTAGACCCAAGCATTTGTGTTGTAAATTTGCTAAACGTAATAATAACTACAAGTAAGTATAAAAGGGAAACAAACTTGTTTTAATAAAACCGTGCGAAACATATAACTTTTGAACGTTCTCAGAATTCGACGAAATTTGACCTAATCGTAGGTCTAGACCCAAGAATATGTGTGGTAAATTTTCTATGCGTAATAATACCTACAAGTTAGTATAAAAAAGGGAAACAAACTTGCTTTAATAAAACCGTGCAAAACAGCTAAATTTTGAACGTTCTCAGAATTCGACGAAACCTGTCCCAAACGTTGGTCTAGACCCAAGCATTTGTGTGGTAAATTTGCTAAGCGTAATAATAACTACAAGTTAGTGTAAAACGGAAACAAACTAGTTTTAATAAAATCGTGCAAAACATCTAACATTTGAACGTTCTCAGAATTCGACGAAACTTGACCCAATCGCAGGTCTAGACCCAAGCATTTCTATTGTAAATTTGCTAAGTGTAATTGTAGCACCCCCTTTGCTACAAGAGCTATATCTACCCTAAACGTCATACTTATAGTAATCCCCGTGTTTATATATATAAATGCACATAATCATCTGATCAATATACATACGTATTCACAACGTCATAACGACATAGTCAACCCACAACATCACATATATACAAATCAAACACCACAAGTGATCCACCACAATTGATCTCTACGCCCATGTTCTCTTTATACAAACAAAATACAATTTATACTCTAACTGACAAAGAGGAGAAAACTGCATACTGGCCCGACCTGCCTGAGTATAACACGTAGACCTAGCCTTCAACAGTCAGACACCTCAAAGTCAACTCCTGAAAGAAAATGTCAGCAGAGGGATGAGCCTGCCACTCAGTAAGCAAATAACCAGCCCTATCTATATATGTATACCACATATAACCTCAAACAAGATAAATAGGCAAGATGCATAAAACACAACCCAAACAAGATAAACAGGCTACACGCATGGAATACAATCAATTTGCTTCCACATAATCATCTTTATTACACCACATGACTATCTCATAATAAGACAACTAACCAAACTCCATTTTTCCTAATTTGCTTACCAGAAGGTGATATTGTGTTTTTCCCGCCAACTCAATCTCACCGTTATATAAATTCAAGTGAACCCCCTTGACAGCCGGCTCATCAATCTCGCACATAGCATTTTCTTTTCGCACATAGCATCGCATCAAAGCTCTTTTCATTGCGCACATAGCATTTTCTTTTCGCACATAGCACTTTCTTTTCGCACATAGCATTTTCAACACGTCAAGGGGTATTCACGCCACAATTATATTCAATTTCCACCACTCCCTCATTTCCACATATCACCATTCTTGTAAGCAACTAGTAACGTAAAACAATATATCATTACACTCTCATTTTCAGACACCCACAACACAACATACGACAAACATGATATTTCAACGTGTCTTCGCATTCCACGTACATACTATCGTCAATCAAATCAAATCATTCATCACTTATATAATTTCAGACAAATCAATGACAACATTAACCACAAATTCATATAACAATAAAACCACAAATACAGAAAGCATATATAGATAATACTAATTATTTA
The DNA here is from genome assembly GCF_026168435.1 of Sesamum indicum. NCBI lineage: Eukaryota > Viridiplantae > Streptophyta > Magnoliopsida > Lamiales > Pedaliaceae > Sesamum > Sesamum indicum. The sequence continues at coordinate 15,863,098 of NC_142664.1, read as the reverse complement.
CTTACCTCGACCTTACAACGTTTCTTTCCACACTGTCACTAATTGTCAGTCCTTTTACTTCACCCCCGTATCCTATAATGAATTATACCACATACAATTAATATATCGAGAATATCGTAATTTCTTTTAAATATAATATTAAATATTATTCGTACAATTTCTAATAATTCTTCAATATTCCATTTCTATCGAAGTACAAATCTTCGTTAATCCTCTTTATTAACATACCATTTATTAAATATAATTTTTGGAATATTTCTATGAATTTTCTATCAATTTCTCCCTACTATACAATTTAATTAAGCAATAATACATAGAATTACATATTTGGTTAGTCATTCCGATGGAATTGTGTAAATTAGCTATAATAATAATTAAAGCTAACAAATCTAATATTTTAATTACCCAACTATATCATTTTTATAGCAATTGTGATATTTAATACGACACTAATTTAAATAGTCAAACTCGTAAAATACTCCGATTAAATAGTACATCACTTAGTAAAAACAACATTTAATAAACGGACTAATTAAATACTATAATTATATAAATTAATAAAAATTAAAATTACATTTTCGTACCTCGGTTTCTCTCTTCGGTTTTCGGCCGAACAATTGCAATTTCCACTACTTGTATTGTGTGTGTGTAATGTGTATGCGTGCAGTGTATGTATTTTAAAATGAAATTGGGTGAAGAGAGAGGCCCCACCGCCTCCATTTCAAACTCTCTCTCTCCTCACTTATTACACACATAGATATATATACTATTTATATATATAAAGTATATAGTATTATTATTATATATATTTAATTAAACTTTTCTTAAAATACCAATCACGTCCTTTCTAATTTTCTTAATTACTATAATTTGTTCTCAAATGTTATAACGACCTCCAATTTAATTCATTCAAGTGTTATTATATTTCAATTATGACCCATAATTTATTTACTAATTAACTAAGTTTTATAAAAATTTACCAATTCATCTCCCAATTATATATTATAATTTTTGGGGCGTCACAGTAATAATACTACAAGTTAGTATAAAAGGGAAACAAAATTGCTTTAATAAAACCGTGCAAAACAACTAAATTTTGAACATTCTCAAAATTCGAGGAAACTTGACCCAAATGTTGGTGTAGACCCAAGCATTTGTGTTGTAAATTTGCTAAGCGTAATAATAACTACAAGTTAGTATAGAAAGCAAACAAACTTGTTTCAATAAAACCGTGCAAGACAGCTAACTTTTGAACGTTGTCAGAATTCGACGAAACTTGAACCAATCGTAGGTCTAAACCCTAGAATATCTGTGGTAAATTTGCTAAGCGTAATAATAGTACAAGCTAGTATAAAAGGGAAACAAACTTGTTTTAATAAAACAGTGCAAAATATCGATATTTTGAACGTTCTCAGAATTCGATAAAACTTGCCCCAAACATTGGTCTCGACCCAAGCATTTGTGTTGTAAATTTGTTAAGCGTAATAATAACTGCAAGTTAGTATAAAAGGGAAACAAACTTGTTTAAATAAAATCGTGCAAAACAGTTAACATTTGAACGTTCTCAAAATTTGATGAAACTTGACCCAATCGCAGGTCTAGACCCAAGCATTTGTATTGTAAATTTGCTAAACGTAATAATACTACAAGTTAGTATAAAAGGGAAATAAACTTGCTTTAATAAAACCATGCAAAACAACTAAATTTTGAACGTTCTCAAAATTCGACGAAACTTGACCCAAACGTTGGTCTAGACCCAAGCATTTGTGTTGTAAATTTGCTAAGCGTAATAATAACTATAATTTAGTATAAAATGAAAACGAACTTGTTTTAATAAAACCGTGAATTTTGAGCATTCTCAGAATTCGATGAAACTTGACCCAAACGTAGGTCTAGACCCAAGAATTGTGTGTTAAATTTCCTAAGCGTAATAATAACTACAAGTTAGTATAAATGGAAAACAAACTTGTTTTAATAAAACCGTGCAAAACAGTTAACTTTTGAACGTTCTCAGAATTCGACAAAACTTGACCTAATCACAGGTCTAGACCCAAGCATTTGTGTTGTAAATTTGCTAAGCGTAATAGTAACTACAAGTTAGTATAAAAGGGACACGAACTTGCTTTAATAAGCCGTGCAAAACAACTAAATTTTGAACGTTCTCAGAATTCGACAAAACTTGACCCAAACGTTGGTCTATACCCAAGTATTTGTATGGTAAATTTGCTAAGCGTAATAATAACTACAAGTTAGTATAAAAGGGAAACAAACTTGTTTTAATAGAACCGTGAAAAACAGCTAACTTTTGAACGTTCTCAGTATTCGACGAACCTTTACCCAATCGCAGGTCTAGACCCAAGCATTTGTATTGTAAATTTGCTAAGCATAATAATGACTACAAGTTAGTATAAAAGCAAACAAACTTGATTTAATAAACCCGTGCAAACCAGCTAAATTTTGAACGGTCTCAGAATTCGACGAAAGTCGACCCAAACGTTGGTCTAGAACAAAGCATCTGTGTTGTAATTTGCTAAGCGAAATAATGACTACAAGTTAGTATAAAAGGGAAACAAACTTATTTTAATAAAACCATGCAAAATAGCTAAATTTTGAGCATTCTCAGAATTCGACGAAAATTTGACCCAAACGTAGGTCTAGATCCAAGAATTTGTATGTTAAATTTCTAAGCGTAATAATAATTACAAGTTAGTATAAAAGGGAAACAAACTTGCTTTCATAAAACCGTGCAGAACAGCTAAATTTTGAACGTTGTCAAAATTTTACGAAACTTGACCCAAACGTAGATCTAGACCCAAGCATTTGTGTTATACATTTACTAAGCGTTATAATAACTACAATTTAGTATAAAAGGGAAACAAACTTGCTTTAATAAAATCGTGCAAAACAGCTAAATTTTGAACGTTCTCAAAATTCGACGAAACCTGTCCCAAACGTTGGTCTAGAACTAAGCATTTGTGTGGCATATTTGCTAAGCATAATAATAACTACAAGTTAGTATAAAAGGGAAACAAACTTGTTTTAATAAAACCGTGCAAAACAGTTAACTTTTGAACGTACACTGAATTCAATGAAACTTGACCCAATCGTTGGTCTAGACCCAATCATTTGTGTTGCAAATTTGTTAAGCGTAATAATAACTACAAGTTAGTATAAAAGGGAAACAAACTTGCTTTAATAAAACCGTGCAAAACAGCTAAATTTTGAACATTCTCACAATTCGACGAAACTTGACCCAAACGTTGGTTTAGACCCAAGCATTTGTGTTGTAAATTTGCTAAGCGTAATAATAACTACAAGTTAGTACAAAAGGGAAACAAACTTGTTTTAATAAAACCGTGCAAAACAGCTAACTTTTTAACGTTCTCAGGATTCGACGAAACTTGACCCAATCGTAGGTCTAGACCCAAGAATATGTGTGGTAAATTTTCTAAGCGTAATAATACCTACAAGTTAGTATAAAAGAGAAACAAACTTGCTTTAATAAAACCGTGCAAAACAGCTAATTTTTAACGTTCTCAGAATTCGACGAAACCTGTCCCAAACGTTGGTCTAGACCCAAGTATTTGTGTGGTAAATTTGCTAAGCGTAATAATAACTACAAGTTAGTGTAAAAGGGAAACAAACTTGTTTTAATAAAACCGTGCAAAACAGCTAACATTTGAACGTTCTCAGAATTCGACGAAACTTGACCCAATCCCAGGTCTAGACCTAAGCATTTTTATTGGAAATTTGCTAAGCGTAATAATACTACAAGTTAGTATAAAAGGGAAACAAACTTGCTTTAATAAAACCGTGCGAAACAGTTAAATTTTGAACGTTTTCAAAATTCAACGAAACTTGACCCAAACGTTGGTCTAGACCGAAGCATTTGTGTTGTAAATTTGCCAAACGTAATAATAACTACAAGTTAGTATAAAAAGGAAAAAAACTTGTTTCAACAAAATCGTGCAAAATAGCTAACTTTTGAACGTTTTCAAAATTTGATGACACTTGACCCAATCGTAGGTCTGGACCCTAGAATATCTGTGGTAAATTTCCTAATCTTAATACCTACAAGTTAGTATAAAAGGGAAACAAACTTATTTTAATAAAATAGTGCAAAACAACGATATTTTGAACGTTCTCAGAATTCGATGAAACTTGCCCCAAACATTGGTCTCGACCCAAGCATTTGTGTTGTAAATTTGCTAAGCGTAATAATAAGTGCAAGTTAGTATAAAAGGGAAATAAACTTGTTTTAATAAAATCGTGCAAAACAGTTAACATTTGAACGTTCTCAGAATTCGACAAAAGTTGACCCAATCATAGGTTTAGACCCAAGCATTTTTGTTGTAAATTTTTTGAGCGTAATAATAAGTACAACTTAGTATAAATGGGAAACAAACTTGCTTTAATAAAACCGTGCAAAACAGCTAAATTTTGAACGTTCTCAGAATTCGACGAAACTTGACCCTAACGTTGGTCTAGACCCCAAGCGTTTGTGTTGTAGATTTGCTAAGCATAATAATAACTACAAGTTAGTATAAAAGGAAAATAAACTTGTTTTAATAAAACCGTGCAAAACTGCTTAAATTTGAGCATTCTAAGAATTCGACGAAACTTGATCCAAATGTAGGTCTAGATGCAAGAATTTGTTTATTAAATTTCCTAAGTGTAATAATAACTACAAGTTAATATAAAAGGGAAACAAACTTGTTTTAATAAAACCGTGTAAAACAGCTAACTTATGAACGTTATCAGAATTCGACGAAACTTGACCCAATCACAGGTCTAGACCCAAGCATTTGTGTAGTAAATTTGCTAATCGTAATAATAACTAAAAGTTAGTATGAAAGGAAAACAAACTTGTTTTACTAAAACCGTGCAAAACAACTAACTTTTGAACGTTCTTAGAATTCGACGAAACTTGACCCAATCGCAGGTCTAGACCCAAGCATTTGTGTTGTAAATTTGCTAATCGTAATAATAATTACAAGTTAGTATAAAAGGGAAAGAAAGTTGATTTAATAAAACCATGCAAAACAACTAAATTTTGAACGGTCTCAGAATTCGATGAAACTTGACCCAAACTGGTATGGGGAAAATGTGTTTAATGGTGAGGTGGTTCAGATATCTATAGTCTACACACATGTGCCACGTTCCATCCTTTTCTTGACTAACAAAACAGGGGACCCAAGTGAACTTTGGCTTGGTCTAATGATACCATCCTTCAGCATACCTTTCACAATGGCCTCAATTTCACCCTTTTGAGCATATGAATATCTGTACGGATGCATTTTCTTGGGGATAACATCTTACTTAAGTAGGATTTTGTGTTCAATTTGTCTGTTAGGCGGTAAGCCTTGAGGCTCTTGAAAGAGATCGGTGAAAGCAGCTAATAGATTGGAGAGGTTATCTTGTTGCAAATTGGGCTTTTTGTGTAATGGAGGGTGGACAGAGATAGTGTACAGTTGACCCACGAACCCATAGGATCCTTCATTCACCATCATGGATATATTTTTTGCAGACAACATGTGCAACTCAGCCTTTTACATCAGGGCTTGGAACCCCCTTTTCTTACCGTTTTGAGAGACTATTACAGTCATAGCATTGTAGTCATATTCCAGGGGCTGTATAGTCTCAACCAGTTTCCTCCCAATACTATGTGACACCCTCCTATTGTTAGACTGCGCATGGGATAGGTCAACGCTTGACTTTGTATTTCCCACGAGAATGTGGGACAATACCATTGACTGATCATTTCGCGACCGTCAGCTACACTTACCAAGAGGATCAGTTTGTTCGAAGGCACATTGCAGTTTGCTAGCAACGTCTATATCCAACAAACAACGGGTACTTCCCCCATCAATTAGAATTAGAATTTCGTGTCCATAGGCCCTTCCCTCACCCTAAATGCGTAGAAATCTGTATTGCCACTTAAGGCGTTGACAGAGACAATCATGTCATCCTTGGGCGGGAGTCAGTGGGATCTCCTTCATCTTCTTGCTCCAAAGCCACTCTTC